>NW_026896450.1:0-227440 GCF_033153095.1 Gastrolobium bilobum | reverse complement strand
TTAATATACTATTTGTAATTACTGTGTAATTAAAAGATTAATCTGTGTGATTAATCATGATTTCTGTTGTTATGAAATCTTTAATTTTTTGAAAGAAGGATCTCACGAATTACTTTTTTCAGTAACCCCTGATACATTTGTCATTGCATTTGTCATACGGAAAAAATGTCAAACCTCGGTGTGCATAGAAAGTTTATATGCAGATATTCAAAAAAAAAAAAGAAAGTTTATATGCAACCTGTATCATGAATTACTCTTTGTTTTTCATTTTAAAAAAAAAAATGGTTATGATGATTATATATTGCTTTTGAAAAGCATTTTCATATTGATTTTGAAAAATATGATTATAATATTGGTTTTTCATATTGATTTTGAAAAATAATTTCTTGAGGTCGTGCCTTCATCATGCCTTGGTTGATATTGCTTTTCAATATAAATGTTGTGGTCATATACGATGTACCATTTCTATTATTTTTTTAATATCATTCCGCATTGTGTGCTTATCGTTTTTCATGATTCTATAGCATGAGTTATTTGGATGCACTGTTACGGTTTATATATTGGTTTGAAAGTGCATTTTTTGAAGCCATTTGTCTGGCATTCTCAATAGTCGTGTTTGTTCAATTACTTTGTTAGAATTTGACGTTTGCACTGTCAATTCTTTGAAAAAAAAAATTTGCATTGTTTACATTCGACCAAGTAACCGACTTGAATCAAACAGTTCATGTGATTATACCTGGAGCGTAGTTTTCATGTTGTCATAATCGCATCCTATCACATGCAGTGAATAAATTTTTTCACTTATATATTGAGTTTCTTAAATTATGGATGGCTATTGCCATGAGTGGACTGATAAGGGTTGCTTCATTCTTGAATAAGATTCGAACATAGTTCATGCATGGGCTCTACAACCCGAACATGTGGTCTGATGAATAGAATGAGATTTTATGCAATGTCATATGATGAGTTTTATTTAATATTATATGTGAATATGGTTACTTCACATCTCGATTTTTGTGTGATGAACACAAACCATATGTTATTTTGCATCGCAATAAATACTAGGATTGAACGTTTGCTTCCTTTGTGGATGGATGATTATAGTATGATGCATTGATCATGTTCTTGATATTGGCCATGGTTATGGAACTGTTCCTCATGGTATTTAAATTTGTCTTTTTATCATACGTTTAAATGCCTCACATGATTAATATTTTAAATTCTTTTGAATATGGAAATACAACTCGTGACATTGTGTCTGAATGCATTTTTAGTTTTTAATGGCATTTGAACCAATTAATGTCTTGTAGTTACAAATTAACTATTGTAACTGTGACTGAGATATTTCCTTTATGAACCGATGCAATGGTGCATCATGATTTGTATTCAAAACTTCCATTTTTATTACCCGTTAATGTGAAGGCAGCCTCGAATGCATTTATTATCATAATTGCGGTGGAATTTGATGTTATTTGATGGTATATATTGTGCTTAGTGAATTTGATCGCATCGGAGGCCATTAACTTACGGTTTATGTATATGAATACTTTATGACTAATTGCATTTATTGAGGTGTGGATTAAATGTAAAAATTAATTGTGTATTGCATGGAATTATATGCAATATGTGGTAACAATGGATATGAGAGTTTTATATCTAGTGAAATATTTGATACTATGTGAACTCAAAAGAGCTATCTTAGTGATGGCATGATCAAGGTCAATGGATAACTTTGAATATTGTAAATGACATGATAATTGTATATTATCTTATGGTTAAATTGGATTTATTATTTGATATATGCTAATGTTCAGTAAGAAAGTTAAAGGCATTAAGGAGCGATCGAGGGGAAGATTATAATGACCCTTCGAGGAGTTCAGTTTGGAGTGTGATATCATATAACAAATGATTGCTCCTTATGCTTCAAAATCCAATGGGATTGCTGAGAAAAAGACCCAGACATTAAATGATATGATCTTGTTGATGTCTGGTTTGTGGGGAAGAGTCATTTAATGACAAATTATATATAATCAGTAAAGTATCCCACAAGAAAATTAAGAACACCTCCTATGAAATATATGGAAAGGTAGGGAGCCTACCTTGAATTATCTTGAAGTGTGGGGGTGTTTGACAAAGAGCATACCATACGACATATGGAAAGGAAAGTTGCCATCCCTGAAACATTTTAGAGTGTGGGGGTGCTTGGCTAATGTTGCGGTTCCTAAACCCAAAAGGTTGAAAATCGGACCTAAAATCGTGGATTGTGTGTTCATCGGTTATGCACTTAATATTAGTGCTTATTGGTTTCTAGTTAGTAAATCTGATGTCTCAGATATACATATTAATACAGTTATTGAGTCAAGGGAAGTTACTTTCTTTTAGTATTTCCGTATAAGAAAATACATGAATCAAGTGGTAATAATGATGATCAGGTTGTGATACCTCAGGATGCTACAACTGATACTGATCCTGTAGAGGATGTAAAAGATGAACCTAGACGTAGCAAGAGGCAAAGGACCGCCACATCCTTTGGACCTGATTTATGACATATCTATTAGAAAATGAGCCTCGAACGTATAAGGAAGCTGTAACGTCCTCGGAAGGACCATTCTGGGAAGAGGCTATCAATAGTGAGATAGAGTCTATCTTGTCCAACCACACTTGGGAATTGGTAAATCTTCCTCCTGGCAATAAGCCTTTAGGAAGTAAGTGGGTGTTCAAAAGAAAAATGAAAGAGAATGACACTATTGATAAATATAAAGCAAGGCTTGTAGTAAAAGGCCATATGCAACGTGAAGGTCTCGATTATTTCGATACTTATTCATCTGTTACAAGGATCACATCCATCAGGTTGTTGATCGCGGTAGCTGCATTGAATGGATTAAAAGTACATCAAGTGGATGTTAAAACCGCTTTCTTAAACGGCGACCTGGAAGAAGAGATATATTTAGAACAACCTGAAGGTTTCGTTGTTCCAGGACAAGAACGGAAAGTTTGTCGCATAATAAAATCCCTTTACGAGTTAAAGCAAGCTCCAAAGCAATGGCATGCGAAATTTGACAATGTTATGTTATCAAATGGATTTCGAATCAATGAGTGTGACAAATGTGTCTATGTTCGAAATACTGAAAAAGGATTTGCCATTGTCTGTCTTTATGTAGACGACATGTTGATCATGGGTAGTAATAATCAAATGATTAAAGCTACTAAACAGTTACTTAATAGTAAGTTTGATATGAAAGATATGGGGATAGCAGACGTTATCCTAGGTATTAAAATTCATAGAACATCTGCAACGTTGGCCTTATCACAGGCTCACTATATAGCTAAGGTTCTTGAGAAATTCAAAAGTTTGAATATAACTTCTGTGAGGAACCCTATCAATTGTAATCTTAGTTTACTAAAGAACACTGGTAAAACTACAGCACAAAAGCTATATGCTCAAATGTTGGGAAGCCTGATGTATGTTATGAACTGCACCAGACCTGATATTGCCTATGCAGTAAGTCTGTTAAGTCGCTTTACTAGTAATCCAAATGAAAATCATTGGAAAGCTATGGTAAGAGTTTTGGGATACCTGAAGTATACTCAAAATTTTGCTTTGCATTACGAGAAATACCCCGAAGTTATAGAAGGGTATTGTGATGCAAATTGGATCACCGGCTCTAACGACACTAGATCCACAAGTGGATATGTGTTCACCATTGGTGGAGGTGCTGTGTCTTGGAAATCGTCCAAGCAGACCTGCATTGCAAGGTCAACCATGGAAGCAGAATTTATTGCTTTAGATAAAGCCGGTGAAGAAGCCGAATGGCTTCGTAATTTTATTGAGGATGTTCCTAATTGGCCAAGACCGGTCCCAGCCATATGCATACATTGTGATAGCCAAGCAGCTATTGGAAGGGCCAAGAACGTCATGTATAACGGTAAGTCCAGACACATACGTCGTAGACATGATACCGTAAGACAACTACTCTCCAATGGAATCACTTCAATTGACTATGTTAAGTCTAAGGAAAACATAGCGGATCCGTTAACCAAAGGGATTCCTAGAGAGTTAGTTGAAAATTTGTCGAAAGGAATGGGTTTAAGGCCTATCAATTGTTGAGCATTGCGGTAACTCTACCTAGAAGAGTGGAGATCCCATGAACTAGGTTCAAAGAGACAACTAAGTGATGGTCGACTGTTCAAACACTGTGGAGTTTTTAAACTCATACTCATTCCTAAGACAAGACAGTGTATTTATGAGGGTAAGCACTTAGGCTTTTAATGATTTCTTAATCGGTTGTGTTCAGATGATGTATAGTGAGTTACATCACAAGAAATCACCTATGTGAGTGTGAAGTGAGGGCCGCTTCTATGAGAATTTTACAAAGGCCGATTCTCTAAAACACTCGCAGAACCAGGCAGGTGTCCCACGGCCAAAATGGGCGCAACAAAGGACCAACAATGCTAGAGAAGCAATTGTGTGACTCCTATTGTCTAGGTATACACTAAAGGTTGACGGTTCAAGTCGACCTAGACCACCGATTGACCGAGTATATCCGATAGGTTTCCACTAGAGAAGGTTCAAAGGTAACTCCACCTATCTCGATGCAGTTGTTTCTCGTTGAGTAAATTACACTTTGCATTTATATTCTTATGCATTTTTGTCACGATGATTTGACTTCTTATCCATGTGGGGGATTGTTGGAGTTTATATATATAAAAATTGTGTAGACACTCTATTGGTTATGAATAATAAGTTTGGTAATGAAATGGTGTGTCTTTTCGTCGACAAACAGATGTATCTTTTCATCCTAAAGGATGTGTTGTTTCATCTGAACGGATGTGTTGTTTCATCCGAACAGATGTGTTGTTTCATCCTAATGGATGTGTTGTTTCATCCTAACAGACATGTTGTTTCATCCTTGAATGGGTGCCTTTTCGTGTTGAACGAATGTGTCTTTTCGTGTCCAACGGATGTGTTGTTTCGTCGTCGAATAGGTGCCTTTTGAAACGTGACCGGTCAGTGTCTATAAATAGACACTGACACCTTCATAAAATGGATCCAATTTTCTGCACTGAAACTCTGCCGGAATTTTTCTCCTTCCGGTTTTGCATATTCCTTTTCATACTCCGGTGTGATTTCCTCTGGCATTTTGTTGTGTTCGTTTGGGCTGTTGATTGGTAGTGCCACCATTCTTCAGACGAAATCCGTTCTATCCTGGGAGACAAGTGTCCATCAACCTTTGGCATCAGTGAGGGGGCAAATTGTCTTAAGGAGACACGTTCTGTGGGCTCGGATTTAATTCCTCTACTGCATACATTAATCTGTTCTGATTCTTTATACTCACTACAAGTAAGTCTGTTTTTAATATTTTTATAATTGCACAGTGACAATTCTGATCATCTACTCCCTTCTGGTTTATTCATGGGTTCAAACCTCTTAGTGATTTAATATCACTCACTATCTTCAATAACACACACAACCTTCTAACAACTTTTTTTTTTTGTTAAATCCTAACAACATAATTTGCTCCATGTTTGTACTGAGATTACAGTGTGATAATTGCTTCATTTTTTTAATTTCAAATATATTAAGTTTTGATTTCACTCCTTTTAATTTTTTCAATTCATTCCTTTAATATCTCAGAACTATTCTCTCTCTCTGTGATTTCTCTTGGTGAGAGCAAACACACCATCAAGAACCTTCTCCTTCTCCTCTCGTTGTTCTTCTCATTCTTTGATCATTGCTCGCCGACGCCACCAACTAGGAGAGCATCCAAGTGGAACGAAGCCAATCGAGCAACGGTCAAGCAGCTATTCACGTGCTTGCTGATCTAGCGAAGAATGGTAAATCGATGCGTCCAATCTCACTGCATGTACATGTTGCTGCATTCATTCAGATTGTGGTGGCTGTATCTTCTATTGTGTAACTATCTGGTAGATGTCCTCATGAATGAACTGAGTGGTGTCTGTGTTTGCATAGAAAATGATCATAATTGTTGAAAGAGGGGCAATTTTTGCTCTGATTAGCATCTTCAAGCGACGCCATTGATCATGTTGAGAAGACATTGTCATTTGAGCACAAGATTGAGAAAGGGAGCGCTTTCGTACTAGGACTTCTTGCCATCAAGGTAATTTAGTTTTTCTATTATTGTTATTTTGGAATTATTATGTATTTTATACCTTGTATTTTGTTTCTTTTTTTTTGGAATTTTTAATATGTTCTTAGTGTTTTGCAGGTTCTAAATTATATTATGATGTTCATATGATTGTGCAAACTGAGATTAAGATTATATTTCGATACCAATTTTTTTTGTAATATTTTAGGTGGAAGATTTATTTTATGTTAAATTTGCTTCTTGTGGAAGATTTCATTTTTTTCTCAAATCTGGTTATGACGTCTCTCTGGAGGCTTATTAGTAATTAGGTAATTATTAACGATTAAATATTCTTCATTGTTGTCTCCAAACTAATTCATGAGAAAAACTATTTGTACGGGAGTTAGTTTGGTACCTATCTAGACTTATCCACTTTCTTTGTATGAAATGTCCCCATTGCTAAATTTCTTTCAGTGCAATTATTGTGTCTGTGACTTTATGGATGTGTCTATGTAGACACTTATCTATTATAATTATTACTTTTAAGAGAACTTTCATTCCTCGCATCTTTTTTCTATTTGTCTGCTTATTACAAATGTGTTTTCCATATGGGCAAAGTGATTGTAGAAGTTTCTTACTTATCATTTTGTAATTTTTAGATATATTTTATTCCTTGCTTCTTTAATTTGCTTGTCTGCTCATTTTTTCTCTTTTCATATTGGATGAGATGATTGTAGAGAACTTTTTCCTCATGGTTCTGTAAATAGATGCTTCCTTTGCACATGAAGGAATCTTATTTTATTCCTGCTTTTTGTAAAATATGATACATGTGACATTTCTCCAAGAAGGATTTGCCGAGACTCGTCGGCTTTGACTCAAAAGTGGACAGAGCAGGTTGTTTTTAAATCTTTATCTTGGTTGAGTAGCAATTCTCTTTAAATATGACTTGGATTATTTACACCGATTTTAAATTATGTAGATAGTATGACATGCGTCTCCATCTGATGAAACTAGAATGCTTGTCGTAGACTCTGTGGTAAGAAAATTGTTGTGTTGAATTTTAATTTTTTTATTGATATTCTATTTTGGAAACTTCAAAAATGGAGACTTTCATCGTCTGTGTACTTTTGTGGTTGATATTAGGTGTAGGAAAAGCTTTTCTACTCTTTTTACTAGAGCTTGACTTCATGAAATTCATTGCAGGTCATTACTTCATATGTGAAAGAATATATTGAAAGACCAAAGGTATTGTTCTCTGTTGGGGAGTACAGGGATTCTTGCAACTACAATATGGTTCTACTTTGGACTATAACCAAGGTACAGTTCTTAAATATATATATATATATATATATATATATATATATATATATATTCATTAAATATATTAATACTTTATTGACACTACAAAATTATTGTTGCATGTAAACAAACAGTGAGCAGAGTACCTACCCTGACTATTATTTTCGCATTACAAATAGTGAGCACAAGATTGAGCTCAAAGAAAAAAAATTCAAGTGCATGTCCAAGATATCTCTCACATCATCATTTCATTTTATTTATGTGCTTGTATATTGCCTAGTTTTGATCATCGCATGCACAAAACACCAGGACGTATGAAACTGCATATATATAATTTTTCTTTATCATGGTTTATTTAGTTGTCAAGATAGTTCTGAGCAGTTATCTAATTTGTTTAACCCCAAGTTTTTTGGATCCTCAATTAAAACATGTTTTTGTTCAGGGTTTACGAGTTATATATATAGAACAAGAGAATTAGAGGAGCAACAAGCTAAAAGGTATATGAGTTTTGCATTTTAAAAGTTTTATCTCTTTTCAATAAAATGTCTTTATTGGGTAGGTAACTTTCATAAACTATTATTATAGGTATATGTCATAATCATTCATCAGTAGTGACCGATATGTTGTTCTTAGCATTGGATGAGAAGGATGAACAGGAATTGTAAGTATTAAGTAATAATTGTATTCCTTTAAAGTGTCATATATGAGCACTAAACTGGTAACTGTAAGTAAAGTATTCCTTCCTTACTTCTACAAAGTAAGGGAGGTCAAAATTTTCAATATTTTCCATTTGCAGTCTTTGTTGTTATGAAAATAGATACCTCTGCCCATCTTCCTTTTCACGACAGTTCCTATTTTCATTCTGCTTATGCTTTACACTTGGTAAAATAGAAATAATCTACATATGATTTGAAGAGCAATGCACATAGCTAAATTCTGGAAAAATTATATATTTTTTGTTTTTGAAGTCTTAAATTAATTATCTTTGGTTGTTGCTGAAGTCTCAAATTTCTATCTTTTCTTCCCCTTTTTGATACCTAATCTAGGAGTAATGATGAATTGCTCACCCCCTCCAGCAAAAAGGCTTTTCAAGCATGCTTTTTTGATTCATGTTATGAAGGTCTGTTTATTACTTCCCTTTTTTCCTCGCATTGGTTATCACTCAATCACCCATTTTATGACCTTATCCTAAAGTTATGATCCGGGGCATATAATGTTTCTTTGTCACATCCATATATTTTTTATAGGTCAAACCTGAGAGAATAAATCTTATAATTGGTTCTGGTGGGAAAAAAGTAAAGAGCATTATTGAGGAATCTGGAGTAGAGGCTATCGATACAGATGATAATGCCACTGTACGAGAACAATCTGCTTATCTACATGCTTTTTTGTGATTATTATGGTTACTGTTCTATGAGTATACAATCAATAACTCTTTTTGTGGCTTTCGCAGGTGAAAATATTTGCAAAAGATTTGTCTAGTTTAGAGAGGTCTAAAGCTATAATTAGTAATTTGACAATGGTTTCAACTGTCAGTGATATATATAGGTACTTATCTTGTTTTTCTGCTTATATTGGTCTGTTGCTTGCATTGACTCAATAATGAGTTGTCATCCTGTGCCAGGTTATTACTTTCCTTGAGCATTGTTTGGTCCAAGTGAGTTGACTCCACTTTACCAATATTGTGTTCTTCAAATTGAGCTTCAACTTTATTTTCTTTATCACTTGTAGTCTCTATATATAATTGCATAACATTGAGATATGTCTTCATCCTTGTGATTTTCATCTGAAGCTGTTTCCCAGTTTTGGCCTGATTTTCCCTTGAACTGTACAATGGATGATAATTTAGTTTCTTTGAATAAAAGATAGGACAAGAATATTGTAAGTATTAAGTAATAAAATAGTTGGGCAGTGTCGTGAGCTAGTTTCTAATAAACTCTCTCAAATCAATCTAAGCCTTAGATGGTTGTATTAGCTAGCATTACAAACAAATTTTAGGAAACTAGTCCAAGCTAATTTACTTGATCCAAACACATTTTGCTGGGTACGTCGTTAGTCTCGTAGCTTTTGTTTTGATTTTTTTTGGCCAGTTTATGGGTATTTTAAAAGTATGCCGACCTATTGCCTGAATTTTGTAATTTTTACCTAAGAAGAGAGACTGATAAAAGTTGCATCCAATATATCATGATTTTTTTCCATGGAAGAAAACTTTTATAATTTCATTGTGTCTCCTGATTCTTGAACACCATGGGACTTGCATATTCTATCCTCCGTAGGGGTGGCAATTCGTGTTTATGGGTCGGGTTCGGGTCGACCTGTGTCTGACACGAACACGAATAAACTCAACCCGAACACGACACGATTAACAAATCGTGTTATAAAACTCAACCCGCACACGACCCATGTATAAACGGGTTGACACGATATAACCCGAATTTGAGGGCAACCTGTATTGACACGACACGACACGACACGACCCGACCCAACACGACCCGACCCGACACGAGTAAACACAAAGTGATATTAATTCAAATCATATTAAATCTGTTTAATCTAATTCAAATTAAAATAACTTGCATTGAACTGAATATCAAAACATAATTAAATGCAACCTACAACAAATGTTTCATTCTTACAACAAATGTCTCATAATTAAATCCAGAATACACATTAAGATTACAAATGTCTCATAATTAACTGATTGAAAATTTGAAATATAAAAGTCATTGAACAACTGAGTAACTATTTTGAGCGCCATGATCAGTTATTGAATGTAGACTCAATTGTTCCATGATATCTTCTGTCAATTCTTCCAAAGCTATTGTTGATTGCTCTATAAAAATAAAAATCAAATGAGTTAATTAAAATCCTTAAAATGAACAGATAATGAATAAGTGATCGATAATGTATATTACCTTGCTCTCCATACAACCAATCTCTAGTGCAAATCAATGCTTCAACTATGTCAGGTTTGAGTGCACTTCGATATTGATCAAGTACTCTTCCTCCAACACTAAAAGCACTTTCCGAAGCAACACTAGAAATAGGAATCCCAAAAATATCTCTTGCCATTGCAGCAACTTCTGGATACCTAAATTGATTAGCCTTCCAATATGATAACACATCCAAGCTAATATTTCTTCTGTCAATCCTTGGATCCTCTAAATATAATTCAAGCTGAGTCTTTTGTGGCACAATCACTTCATGAAAAGTATCAAATTCCTAAAAATATTATAAAATCAATAAATATACAAAAGAATAGAAACAATTACAAGAAATAATTAAGTTAACTTACACTCAAAACATCTCTAGATGTAGTAGAAAATGAGGTTTCATCAATTGTCTCACTTCCACCATCTCCAGCCCTTCTTGTTGAAGAAATAGATGAATAGTTTCTGATTCCATCATTTGCATACTCATTAAACAAGGAAACCAATTTGTCTTTCACCTTTGTTGATTTGTTCATCTCATCATCACCATACAACTTATTGTAGCACCAATCAACAAAACTCATCTTATATCTAGGATCCAAAATGACAGCTATGGCTAAAATCATACTAAATTCAGACCAATATTTGTCAAATTTAGTGAACATCTTTTCAGCCATATTCACAATATAAGCATCATCACTTTTCAATCCTTTTTGTAATGTCAGATGTGCAGTAAAAACATAAGGAAAGTAAAGATTTGCAGTTGGATGCTTGGTTTTAGAGAAGACACAAGTAATATCATAAAATACATGCAAGAACTCGTTGATCTTTTCAATCTTGTCTCATTCATCTCTAGATGGACAATATTTGTAGTTGTAATCACTTAACTCAAGGTGCATGAAGGCACGTTTATAGAAGAGTGCACTATCAAGCATGAGAAAAGTAAAATTCCATCTTGTTGGAACATCTTGCCTGAAACCTCTCCTAGATGCAAGAGAACTTTGAGCAACACACTGCAAAAACTTTTGTTTCCTTGCTTGTGACCACTTCACATACTTAACACTTTCCCTAACTTTCACAATAGATTCATCAACCTCTTTCAATCCTTCTTGAACTATCAAATTTAATATGTGAGCACAACATCTCACGTGAAAAAACTCACCATTGCATAAAAGTCCACCTCTAATCAACAATTGATCTCTCAAAAATTGAACACAAACATCATTTGCAGAAGCATTATCTAATGTAATTGAAAAAATCTTCCCATCTAACCCCCAATCCTTCAAAAAGGTGTGGATTTTTTCAGCCAATGAGATTCCAGTATGTGGAGGTGGCATAAACCCAAAATTTAGAACTCTTTTATGCAAATGCCAACTCTTGTCAACAAAATGTGCAGTCAAACATATAAATCCATCAGTGTTTAAAGAAGTCCATAAATCAGATGTTAAACTAACTCTACTGGGATTCTCCTTTAACATATTCAAGCATCTATATTTCTCCCTTTTATGCAACTTAACACAATCAGCCTTCACTGTGTTTCTAGTTACAATATTCAATTCTGCATGCAAATATAGAAGAAGAGCTCTAATGCCTTGCCATTCAGTAAATTGAAATGGAAAATCATGCATAATAATGGCAGCTATCAATAACTCCCTAAATTTCTCATGGTCAAATTTAGGGTCTAAACTTAAGGAGCTATTTTGATTTGAAAGCATCATCTGCCCAACATCTCTAGTGTCTCTTCTCACACATCCATCCAAATGTCGTTTTAAATTACCAGTGTCATATTTACTATCAGCCATGTATAATTGATCACAATACTTACATTTGGCTTGAATTTTACATCCATCCTTATTTATTGGAATGCGCTCGAAGTGTTGCCAAACCTTGGATACTAACTTTCTCGGTTTCTTTTTTGGCACGTTTGCGTCTGCTGACCCAGCTGTATTATCACCCTCAACATTTGCATCTTGAACATCAACCTCATGATCCATCATTTCAGTGCTGTTTTATGATTCAAAATCCATCTACCTGTAAAAAGGAGAAGTTAGAATATCTATTCTACAAATGAGAAAGCAAAATTCAGAATTTATTAATTTTGCAAAGTGTTAAGTAAACTAATAAGTTCAGTTTATTAATGATGCAAATGATGCAAGCATGAGATTAGACTTTTATTTACTCATGCATGCTATAATTATATTCAAAAGAAACAAAATCCTACCACAATGGAGCTCCTTTTACAATATAATGCATCTTCTCTAGTTTTCTCTTCAAATTTCACACCCACCCCATTGTAAAAATGAATTTTTGATCAAATATATTAACCTAATTAAATTCAAATAATCGAAGAAGAAGGATCACAATACCAAAATCCAGAAATGAAAAAAAAAAATTATAGGACCAATAAATCAAAATTATCGTGCAAAAAAGTTAAATTAACCCCACACACAAAAAAAATTGCAAATCAACGACTTGGGATACAACAGCGCAATACAATGACCAGAAACTAAATCATATCAATTCGAAAAATATAAATCATTACAAGAAAAAATAGCAACAAAAATAGAGATAGAAAAACACACTTGTTTTGTCTCTTCAAGCTACATTAATCAATTTCTCAAAACACACGTTTAAAAGTCATTGGCAATTGCTTGACACAAACAAGGATAGCTTCTCCTTACCTTTAATTAATTAGTATCCAGTTGAAGCTTACAGATCATAGATATACAAGGCATTTGGCCCTCCCTGGGGTTGCCAAAATCTTAAACAAACCAACAATATATAACATAACAGTAACACACACCACTGAACATTATTTATAACATTTGGTCGATAACCAATAGGGCACAGGCAAGCACATGAAAACGACTATTAGACTAATTATTGGCTGTATTAAAGAAACACCGACATTAGCTCAGAAATATTTTAAAAAAAACCTCACATACCGTTGCTGGTTGGAGAAGACAACCCACTACCAAGTTGAATATGTCGTTGTATCCAAATAATTTAACAAAACAACTATTAGACTAATTATTGGCCAAAGAGATTTCGTTAAAATGAAAAGAAAATGAAGGAACGGTATAGTGTGGGGAGAGCTGCAAGTGGAGAGGGGAAGAAATGAAGTCTTACCGAGGAGAGGGGAAAATGCAAGCGAACGGTCGTCGGTATTGTTGTACTAAAAAATGGCCAGAGAGCTGCGGCGCTGGAGCTTGGAGCCTTGGAGTAAATTGAAACCTAGGTATTTTTTTCCTTTTATATCATGGTTTACGGGTCAAAGCGGGTTCACGGGTTAACCCGTAACCCGACACGATTTTTTCGTGTTATTTTTTTTCCAACCCGAACACGACCCATTTATTAAACGGGTTGACCCATACACGAAAATTTCGTGTCGGGTCCGGGTCGGGACACAAATTGCCACCCCTAATCCTCCGTATCTGGTAAAAATGAAGCACTAGAAAAAAAACCTTTGGATGAACGTATTAAATGGAATTTTGAAGTAAACATTTCTTTCCAATTACTTGTTACAACATATTACTTGCATTAAGGTGTTTTGTGATTTTTAACATATATGTTTCCTCTATTATCATGCAGGATTTATGTTTTAACTTAATGAGCTTGCATTTCATTGGAACCTCTAGTTGGATGGCTTAAGTTATTCAGAAAGATTGACATATGATTTATATTTTAATTTGCCTTAAGTTATTCTTAGTTGCACATATTTTTTTGATGCAAGTGCAGATTCTCATTGTTATATTTTAATTTGCATCTCCCTTATTATATATGGTTATTAGGTTAGTAATAAAATTTATCATACCATTTTCCTGTATTTATTTGTGTGTATATAATTTATTTTTTAATTGAGAAAAGTATTTTTTTTATATTATTTTGGAGGATAATAATATAAATAATAAAAATTGATGTATTGAAATTACACATGATTTTCATTTATTTATTTATGTTTTAATTTATAATTTCATGAGATTAATACTAGAATTATTTATTTTTTATCTGATTATAAAAATGCTATTAATGTTTTATTTTTACTCTTAAAATTATATCGGCATTTAAATCGTCGATTTTTGTAAATCTTAAAAGGAATCTAACGGCGCTTATACCGCCGGTTTTGGAAACCGACTTTGAATAACACTGATAAGTATAGCGGCCCCATTTCCTACGTCAATTATGATAATCGACAGAGTAAAATTTGTTGGCTGTTTAAACCGCCACTGAATACCAAATTAACCGCTATCGTATTAAGATTAGTATCCTTGATGGATATCTAACCGTAATCATTACTGATTCAAATCTTGGATTGCCTCTTATTGGGCTTATCACTTAATGGGCCCCTTATATGGGTCCATAAGGAAGAATATTTTAATTTAATTAAAACATAATTTTAAACTACTTATTTTTAGTTTTCAAATATTCAAGAAATTCAGAATTAATAAATACTAGAAAATTGATTTTAAGTTTTCATAAAAGACATAGCTAGGACTTAACTTCCCCAATGGTTTTCAAACTAGTTTACCTATTCTTATAATTACATTCAAGATCCAGTTATTAACAGTTCTTTCTATATTCGATTAAACCTCAATCCCTTGGTAATCCAATCCTTTACTCCACTCAAAAGCCTAATCCCTTAGTATTTTTTCACAAAGTAAGCATTAACGCAAGAACATACAGTTATAGAATTCATAAGTCTAACTCTAGATCGTACAAATTCTAGCAATCAACCAATCAGAATCATACACCAACATCCTTGTTGTCATGTACGACTCATATGTTTATCTACGATGATCAAGTCATAAATAAAACTAACTAAGCATAAATAACATATTGAATGCATAACTTCAAATCAAGAAGGTAAATAGTAAGAAAGGCAAACAACGTTCAAGAAACCATTGGTTTCATCTTGCCATAACTACTTAAAGAAAACTAGCCTAACATATTCAAGAAAACTAAAGAAAGAGATAAAAAGAAACTATAATTCATAAAAGAAACATAAAACTCGGTCTCCACGGTGAAGCTTTGATCATTTCTCCGCTCTTCAGGTTCAGAACGAAGCTTTTCCCTTTCCTAAGCCGCGGCCATCATGAGCTCTGATGTCCTCCGTCTTCCGAATTAAATAGAACAAGCCCTAATGTGTCCTTTTAAATAAATAAATTGGGCTTTTTAATATTTGGATCAGCTCGCTGAATAAGAATTAATATTGATTAATTCTTTATTTTTCTTGATCTTTATCCTTTGCAACTGTCTTTATCCCTTAGAATTGGTGATTTGTTAATTACTTTAAACCTGAAACAATATGAAAAGGGATTAGAATCTTATCCAGTTGTTGGTATTTTAATATCTTATAGATTTTATTAACTAACACTATATTTTTAATCATATTAATTATTATTTGAACTATATTTGACATTAAAAACATAGTGTCTTTGACACTTATGAATTAGTTACTTTAAATCATAAATAAAATATTGGCAATGATGCAATATGCTTAATTTCATTTTAAAAAAAGAATTATATTTACTCACTCATATATCACATAATCCCACTCAACAAGATGGAAAATCATGATGACAATAAAAGCCAAAAAATAAAGACAATTAATTACTTAAATCATCACCTAAAGATTTTAAAACATTATTACAAGATTCAGTTTTTGTTGAATTTTTTGTTTCATCCACGACACCAAAAGATTAAAATTGCAATTTGCAAGCCTTATTCAATTAAGGCACCTTCATATAAGCAATTTTTTTTTTTTTTTTTATAAATTCATATAAGCAATTTGATACCAAAACTTGGCGGAGGAGGGAAAAGAATTGGCGGAGATGGAATTTAGGATTAGGAAAAAAGTATTTATTAAGTGAGAAAAGAAAAGATTAGAATGAATTAGAGAAGTTAAAAAATCATAAGATATTTTTTTTTAAATAATAAGATATTATGTTATTAAAAATGATAAGATATTATTTATTAAAAAATAAAGACTAACCTTAGAGTCTTATAGGTCATATCTTCTAAAATAAGCTTGTATTTGATTTCTAAAGAAGTCTTTTAATAAGTTCAAGCCTGTATTATTTTTAAAATGAGTCAGTCCAAGCTAGTATAAAATTAGGTCAGGTTAAAGGCCTCTAACAAGTCACCTAACTCATTTATACTTTAAATGACATCAGATTTGTAAATAAATTTTTTACTTATATGGTCCACCAAAAACAAATTTTTTTTAATTTATATGGCTATTGTTTTAAAGAAAAAGTTATCATTTTACCCCTGTTCTAAATCTATACCGCCAAATAATTGTTATGAAACAGGGAAAGTGACTTCAATTTTGCAAGATGCTGATGCATGGTTATTATTTGCTTAATTTTGTGAGAATGAATCATCTCATGTGAAAAAATGATAATGTGATCATATTATTTGATTATAATCACTCATTAATAATGAGATAAGAGAGAGAAAAATATATAATTTTTGAATAAATAGTTGCATGGTTGTTAAAATCTCAATTTATTACTACAATTTTATGTTTTTATGATTTTTTTATCAAAATAATTTTACCAATATTTCAAATGCTTTTATTTTTTTATGATTTTTTTATACCATGATCTTATATTTTATGATTTTTTAGCCTCCTTCTAATTTTACTTAAAATTAAGGTTGTTAAAAACTTTAAATAATTATAATCAAATAATATTATCACATAACCACTCTATCACGTAAAAATTCCAAATCCAAATTTTGTGAATTGCCTGTAGATATCCTCAATTCGAGGGTAATAAATTTCTTTGTATGAAGATCACTTACCGTATTTATTGTCCCATTACTTGAAAAAGGATACTACTCCAGAATCACATCGAAGTCATTATCGTCCATTAAAATATTTTATTCTGAATCACTATATCAGGCAAATTCCAATATCATCCCAAGTATCTTAAGAGATCCGATTCCCTAAAACCAAATAATTTGTTGCCACACTTTCTTGAGACTAACCATCAGTTATGGTAAGTTTAATTTCTGCTTTCTGTGCGGTCAATTTTAAGCTTTTAAACATGCTGTAAAAAGATTACACTAGTTTAGATTTTGGCTTAAATAAGTTAATTTTACGTAAAAAAAAATTGTGACTTGATCGATTAGTTTGTGTAAATCAAAATTATAAGTTTCAGCTTATTTATATTTAAAATATAAAAGTATTGCCTAGATTTATTAGACTGTTTAAATATATTAAACATTTAATAATTAAAAAATAACTAAAATAGTATTATTTTATTATTCAGAACGATTAAAATAATAATTTTTTATTTTATTTAAAATAAATAATATGATATAGGCCAGCTCGTAAGTTTATGGTTCGATACGTATAAAAAAATCTATGACCTACTTTTTAAATAGGTTAAATCTAATCTAATATAAACTAGACCATAAGTTTCAATATGTCGGCCTAATCTGCTTACATTCCTACCCATAAATTTTGGAATGTGCTGGATATAATTATTTCTTCAGTAATCTTGTTTTAATCAAGATATACTATATAAATCATGCTTCCGAGAATCTCTGTTATTGAACCATGTCCAAATCGTAAGAGTAATCAATAATTAACTCCGTTGTACCATTTCAAAAGAGATCGAGGTCATGTACTTTCTACTATAAGTTAATTTGGCCACGCAGGCACTGTTAAGTCTTAATTAAATAAAGGTTCAAAGTACGCAATTAGAAGCACCAATTTACATGACTAAAAGATGGTCAAATTTATGAGACAAGTAGCAAACCAATGGACAAGATACCCTCCTTCGTAGTTCGTACGCATCAAGAGATGAATACAAATATATTCTGCGCGAGACGGGATAAATACTTATTAAATTAAATTTAAACGTATTTGTTTTATAGAAGGAGATCTAATTGACACCCCAACATGGAGGATATATATATATATATATATATATATATATATATATATATAAATGGAAAATAGACAACTAAAAGAACTTAACTTCGGGGAGAAAAGAACAAAACGAAACCAGATAGGAAAAATATTAAATGTAAAGCGTACCGTCTTTCTACCAAATTTAAGTATATATACAAGCCATGTGCGAGTGCGACACGCATCATTATTGTTGAGCAATAATATATATAAAAAGCAAAGATGTGCAAATCTAAGTCTGGAAATTAGGCAATTAAGAATGTGATTTATATACATGTACACTAAAACTAGAAACCCAAATTACAGTCATCCAAAACAGAAAAAGAAAAAAAAAAGAAACCCAAATTACAAAACTATACATATAGCCAGGAAAGCCTTTATTGGTAGCACCAAACAGTTGCCGTAGTACTTACTTACGAAGGCACCGTCATGAAAAATTTCAGCACAAAGATAATCTCCAGCATTACTATTTATTTAACTTCAAGAGAATATATAGTATACATAATATCAAATAAGAAATTTTAGAGTAAATTCTATTTATACAAAATGTGTAAATTAAAATAAAAGAAATGACACACCATCATTTAATATTAAATAACTATATAAACTTTATGTAATACATAATCATTTTTATGATTTATAATTATTTAACTACACACCATCATGTGATTAATTTTATATTACGCAAATTTTGCGTAAATCAAAAAAACCCCTTTTGAGCAAGCTTCATTTATGCCATTATAACTGGAGATTCTTTACGGCAGGAGTCACCCTTGTTTGTTATCTTTTCCATCACCGGCCTGAGATCCCTGGGGTGCACATTCACCCTCAGCCCGTACTTCATGAACAGTGTCAGCGACATCTTCTGCTCCACACGGTGTCCAGGAGCCACCGTGAGGCGGTGGCGCAGCAGCACCGCGGCGGCGATGGACTTCATCTGCAGATAGGCCAAGTCCTTTCCCAAGCAAATCCTGGGTCCCGCATTGAACGCAACAAACTTGTAAGAATCTTGCAGCTGAATCCTGTCGCCGTCGGCGGAGAGCCACCGCTCCGGCTTGAACTCAAGGCAGTCCTCGCCCCAAATGAACTTCATCCTCCCAACCGAGTAAATGGAATACGTCACAGACGAACCCGCCGGAACGAAAGTCCCGCTTGGCAAAACGTCGTCGTTCACCACGTGCTTGGAGTCCTCCGGCACCGACGGGTAAAGCCGAAGCGTCTCCGACAGCGCCGCCCTGAGGTACACCAAGCGATCAACCTCCTCGAAAACCAGAGGCTCCTCCATCCACTTGGAGACATCATCGCCACGTGTCTCCTTGAGAACGGTGCAGAGCTCGATCAGGATTTTTTCCTCCACCCTAGGGTTTTGGGTGCAGAGCCAGAAGAACCAGCTAAGCGCCACTGATGACGTGTCCCGTCCAGCGAGTATGAAGTTGAGTGCCACGTGTTGGAGGAACTCGTCCGAGTAGGATTCTTTTTTCTTCATGAATCGTGAGAGCAAGTCGTCGTGGAGGGCCCCACTGCCAGTCTGTTGTTTGTTCTGCAATTCAAGTTTTCGGTCGTTGATGATGTTGGAGAGGTAGTGGTCGATGTGTGCGAGGCTTTGGCACAGGCTCACTTCCATTCCAAGCCCAAGCCACTTCTTTACTTTCCACACGATTTCGGGCAAAATGAAGCGCTGTAGTGTGGCTTCGGTGGCGCGGTCAAAAGACACGGCGAAGCCGTTCTCGGGAAGACCCACGGCGAGAGTCTGTGGGTCCTTACCGAAAGCCAGGCCGCATATGTTGTCGAAAGTGAGCCGAAGCAGGAGGTCTTGGAGATCGACTGGCTTATTGTCTTCCTGAGCCGCGGCTAAGATTGGACAGAACCTGTGCTTGATGGCTCGGCTCACCCAGCGCGCCATGGCTTGGCGCAGGGTTCGTGTGGTGAATTCCAGTGCGGCTGTCTTACGCTGGAACAGCCACGTGTCTCCGTCCGAGTTGAAGATTCCTTCGCCGAGCAAGTCGTGAAACACGGCCTGCCACGTGGGGCCTTTTGGGTAATTGTCAAAGCGCAGCTTGAGGATGTGCTCGAGATTCTTGGGGTCGCACGTGACGGTCACGAGACATTCTTTCCTGGCGAGGAAGGGTATGGCGCAGATGCAGGTTTGGTACGTGCCTCCACACGCGCGGAGGTTGTCAGCGATCCAGTCGTGCATGCGATTAGCGTGCTGGATGAGACCCGGGAGGCTACCCAATAGGGGCCAGACACGTGGACCTTTGAGTGAACGAGTGATGATTGAGAACCATATTAAATAGGCTGCTATTGCTGATAGCACCATTAAAGCCGTTGCTGTATCCATGTGCTTGAAGGACCCAAATGTACCTTTATTAGTTGCACCTTCCAACACCGGAAAATTAACTCCTCTTCTCACCCTCTTTCACCGTAGAGAGAGGCCTGGTAAGGAAAATGGAGTATAAAGTTGAATGTAGCAGCTTTAAAATTGAAAATTTGCTTATTAAAACAGTAAAATCAACACTGAGCATACACAGAAAAAATAAATAAATAAAACACTGACCAAATAATGAAGTGTGTTAAAAGAAAAGAAAAAAAGAGCTGGATATGATTCTGATGAATGAGATCTGTTTGCATGCAAACAATGTGTGTTGAAACTTAATTAAAAGTTAGAATTGTAGAAGAAGCAATGCAAGAGGAAGAAGACAAGCAAGTAGTTTATTATTAAGAGATAAGGTACGTACTGAGAGAGAGAGAGAGAGAGAGAGAGAGAGAGAGAGAGAGAGAGAGAGAGAGAGAGAGGGGTAACGAACCTTATTGTGAGTTGTATGTGAGGGGAAGCTAAGAGAGAAAAAAAGTGATTTATAGAAGAAAAATGGTGAAACAGAAAGTGGGACAATTATGAAGGAGTAAAGATGGTAGGTGTTGTTGAAATTTTCAATGATTTAAGTTTCATTTTCTTCTTTCGTAAGTTGATTACTAAGTTTCGAATCCACCCTCTTTAATGCCCGCGGAGGTCGTTGGGTGTAATAAGGTAAATTGAAACACACCCGCATCCTTAATGTGAAAGGTGTGTATAGAATTTTAAAAACTAACTTGTGAGGTACAAATTCTTTAAAATAAATGTGTATGATAATGAAATTTTTATTTTATAAATAAACATTTAATGTATACTCAAATTAATTTATTTTACTTTGAGAAAAAAGTACAATCGAAATACTTTCAAAATAAGATTTGATTAAAAGTATTAAATATATTTCTCATTAAGAGATTAACATTTAAGACTTCATAATTATATTATTTGATCTTTCTTTTTTTGGTAAAAATTATTTGATCTTTTAAAGTTGTTCTTAACAATATTTGTATGAATACTTTTTAACTCTACATTCATAATTTAAATGAAAAGCCATTATATTTATTTTGACATATTGATTGAATTTTTTTTATAAGGTAACAAATTTTTACAATTGTTACTCTATTTTTTTCATTTTACAGAATATTTTTTCTTTGTTATATTTGTCTCTAATCACTTCTTTGAGGAGAGTCGGGCCCCTGAGTAGTCGAGGTTTAGTGACAGTTAAAACTTAAAACTACTCATCACCTCTATACAATGATGTATTTGACGAAAATTGAATTCAGATTATCTCTCCACATTCTGTGTTACTAACTAGTTACACTCATTTAGCACAAAATGATTTTCTAACTCTATCTCAATTACATTCGACAACATTTCTTTAAAAATATTATGTACTAACCAATTTTTTTATTTTATTGTTATCTATTTATAAAAATATTATGCATTTTATGTTAATATTTGTTTATCAATATCAAGAAAAAATATATCATCGATGACATATGTATGAATTAAATAAAAGTATACTGTTTATTTAATATTTCTTTTGGTTCTAAGGTAAGTCTTGGAAAAAAATCACAAAAAAAAAAAACACACTAGAATTAGGAAAAGGAATAGTGTGTATTATAAGATTTGAAATTCTATATTTTCATTGCATTTTTTAACAATTCTGCCAATAAAGCTATCTCAATAAATTAAATTATCTCATGAGAATTCATTTAAATATTCTTGCCACTAGAACTTACAATATTAACATTAAATTTTGTTTATAAATACATATAGAATAATAATTTTTAAATATTTTAATAATATATGTTTTTATAGTGAAAAAAATATTTTTTATTCATTAAAAACATATACACTTTGGTTGTTACTTAAAAAGATATAAAAGATTATATATATATATATAAATGGAAAAAAAATATGTAAATAAATAAATAAATATATATATATATAATGAAAATCAAAATTACAAAATAGTTCTGTGACAATAATAATAAAAGAATCTTTATAGTTGTTTCCCAAAAAAAAAATCTTTATAGAAAATAGATAGACAGATAATAATAATTCGGAAAAAAAAAAGGAACGTAATCATCATATATGCATTCAATGAAGAAAATACTAAAAATACTAGAAAATAAGATTAGTTGAGGAAGTATAACGAGTTTGTGCATAACAATTACAGGTGTGGAAAATTGTGCTAAGTGCCAACTGCTAAGAAGACCGATATTCTGATGAAGACACGTGGTCACTTAGGTATGAAACTAGCTTCAATGTAACCAGAGTACCGAAGACTCAATGGATTTTTTATTAAGAGTAAATATCTTTTTTTCCTCGGTAAATTTCACGTTGCTCGTTTTAATCTCTAGCAAATAAAAAGGTCCATTGTGGTTCCTAAATAATTCAAAATAGACCCATATTAGTCCTTGTAGAGACTAATATGGGTCTTTTTTGAATTTGTGAGGAACCACGATTTTAACTAAATGGGTTCATTTTGAATTTCTTAAGGATAAAAAAAAACCTTTTTATTTGCTAGACACTAAAGCAGACATCGTGAAATTTGTTGAGCACCAAAAAAAAAATTTAGTCTTTTATTAAATATGAAAAATATAATATATTTAACTTTTTTATTTTATCCATCGTGTTCCCACTTTTTCTTATTTTTGATAAAGAAGTACATGTTCTCATTATACCATAGATATACTCCTTAGGTACAGCATTGAAAGTCAATCCTCATTCAATAGAAAATATATTTAATTCTAAGGTCGCCTCGTTAGTCGTTACATACATCCTTTCAATAAGAATATATCAACCGATATTTAAAAATCCGGTCCAGCTATCGATTCGGTCGAGGTCAAGGGTCACGGCGGGTTTAATCGGGAGTCAAGGGGTCATTACGCTGACCTGGTTTTATATATTAAAATTTTATAAATATATATATCCTATATGAAAATATTAAAAACTAAACCAATCATCAAAGATCCAAAATATGCTTAACATAATTCACCAATTACAACCACAAGTCAATATTACACAACATAATTAAAGTATCAAAATACCAAAGTACAAAACTCGTATTCTAATGGGGTCACTATGTTGACTCGGTTCTACCTCTTTTAAGAAGGTCACTGACAAGGGAAAATTTCAAAGAAGTAAGAATGCGTTTTTGTTTTCCATCAACGACTGTAAGGATTTCATTTGAATGGGTAAAATTCTTTTCTTTTCTAGAAGATTCACGGCAGCGAGGTGAAGATTGAAGACATCTACGTCGCTTGGAGAGAGGAGAATGATTAGATTTAGGTTTGCAAGCATTTTTATTTTATTTTATTTAATAAAACGACGTTATTTCTTGAATTTTTTTCTAAAAAAACATGCAGTGACCCCTTTTGACCCCTCTAATCTGGAGTCACTGAAACCCGGCCGGATTTTCGAAGTCGAAGGGATCGATGTGCATATAAGGTCCAACTTGTGACCCCAACCCTCATAGGGGAGGGGTCAGGGTTCACCCGGGTCAACCCGGGAGAGGGACGGAGTTTTAAACACTGATATCAACGTCGAGGAAAGAGAAAAACAGAAATAATTAATTATTATCTTATTAAATATAAGTGTCTCATTTTAAACAGTAATAATATTGCTCCCGTGATATTAAAAATACGCACCACTCAATAGTCTTCAATTTTATTTTATTTTTTCCTCACCATATATATGAAGGCTTTAGCAAAATTTCCCTTTCATGTGATCGAGCTGAAATTAGCGACCGACAACATTTATTTGCCGCACAATGCTGCACATCCGTTGTGACGGTCATACGACCTCCAATTTAGATAAATTACAATAACTATAAATATTAAGATTATCTATAATATCTCCTAACGAAATATTAAAAAAAATAAGTTTTATAATTTTTAAATTTATAAACTAATTTAGTTGCATATATACTAAAAAGAGAGAGATTAATTTGCTCCTACGAATCATCTCTCTGATAATTGTGTTATTTACTGTTACAGTTTTTTTTTTTTGGGATATAAATGGTGTGAAACTTTGAATTATTTAATTTAATATTGGACCAAAAACTTTTAAGTGCAACATTTGTACGCGCGCATAGAACCTATCACTAAAATAGGCCTGGGGATCGAACATGATTAAGCTGAACCAAAATAGTTTCTCATGATATCAAGTCATTGTTTAGTCATGAGAAGGAATATCTGTTTTTCTACGAAACAGGATGCTTTGAATTCATCGTCATTCATTAGATGTACTTTCTACGAATGCTAATTAAATAGCATAATTATGAGGAGGAGATTGATCTGAACCGAGTTGTTTCTTTATCAACCATTGAAATGTACTGTTAATTTCATATAATTTTAATTTTATGTTTTGTCCAACAATGCCATGCGATTCTGATATTAAATTTCACAATAAACACCCATTTAATTAGAATGCATTGGAGTAGAGATTTTTTCAATACGGATCTAGTTCCATGTAAAAATAAACTATCAAGAGGTGTGTACCAAAAACTAACATGTGAACAAGTACAATTAACTAAGGGATTAATAATTTTATTTTTTATATATACATAAAAGTGGTGTAGAGATAAAAATTATTTTTTATATATACATAAAAATGTGTAGAGATCAAATTTTTTTTTTCTCTTCTCTTTATATAAGTCTCATATAATTTTATGTATATATAAAAGATAAAATATCCCTTTTACAATATGAAAAACGATAATCTCATTAACTAATAAGGAATACCCAAAGAAATTTGGAAGCGAATAAGAAAATATCTTGAAGAGTGTATGATCTACGAAGCACCGATGTCGTGTACAATTAATTGATTCGAAATATTGAAAGATAGTCAATGTTGCTTTACAATAACGTATCACCTTTTGTTTGTAGGGAAATATTATATTTACAAATTTTTTATTTATAAATTTTTATAAATTACACTAAAATATGATTGGTCATACTTCAGTCAAGAGTGTATGATCGTCATACTTAGTGTAATTTATAAAAATTTGTAAACGGATCTTGTAAAGAACCAATTTAACCTAAAAGTTTTAAGCTTTTGGGTTGAATTGGTTATTTACATGGTATCAGAGCCTCAGTGTACCGGGTTCGATCCTCACCGAGATTGTTGGGATATTCAAGTGTGATGAGTCTCGCATTGGTTGGTAATGGGCTAAGAAAAAAATATATAAGTGGAAGGACCCATGAACCCAAAGTCTTAAGGTTTTTGGTTTAGATGTGGTGTCAGACCCACTTGGAGTAACTTGGCTCATTGGTGATGGCCCCCCGCCACGGGCTTCCCCTGGACCCGCCTGACAGTGGTATCAGAGCCGGGTTGGGCTCGAGCTAGCCTGGTGATTGGCTAGGAGGCGGATTGAGTACTTGGGCCCTGAGGTTCTCGGTTGAGGGGAAGCATATCAATGTTGGGTTTTCACACTTGAGGGGGAGATTGTTGGAATATTCAAGTGTGATGAGTCTCACATTGGTTGGTAATGGGCTAAGCGAAAAATATATAAGTGGAAGGACCTATGAACCCAATGCCTTAAGGTTTTTGGTTGAGATGTGGTGTCGGATCCACTTGGTACGGTTAGTGTAGCTTAGCCCATTGGTGGTGTCCCCCGCCACGGGCTTCCTCCTGGACCTGCCTGACAGTGGTATCAGAGCCGGGTTTCCACTACCAATGAGGGTACCTCAAAAATTACTGGTCAAGGATCCTTAACCCTTTCTGATAGCTTATTTCTAGACTCTGTGTTGGTTGTACCCTCTCTTGAACACAACTTACTCTCTGTGAGCCAATTAACTTCAAAGCTTAACTGTTCAGGATCTTTTTTTCCCTCTCACTATGTTTTTCAGGACATCCTCACTCAAACTACTCTTGGTTATGGTGTTAGACGTGGCCAGCTTTACTTCTTGGAGGTCCCTGATCCTAGCCATCCTTCTTTGGCTACTACATGTGCAACAACCGGTCCAGAACAGTCCCGTGCTACCATTTGTCTTTGGCATCGAAGACTTGGTCACCTTTCCTTTAGTTATCTGAGAAAGTTATTTCCTCGGTTGTTTTTCCATTTGAATAATGTTGATTTCAAATGCAGCACTTGTGAATTGGCCAAGAGTCACAGAATTCCTTATTTTTCTAGTACTAATAAAAGTTCTATTCCATTTCAAGTTGTTCATTCTGATGTTTGGGGCCCTGCAAAGGTGCCTTCTTTCTCAAAAGCTTACTATTATGTGAATTTTATTGATGAATGTACCCGGATGACTTGGTTATCACTTTTGTGTTAAGAACCGATTCAACCTAAAACCTTAAGGTATTGAGTGAAGGCCTTTTTAATGATTTATATTATTCTCTAACACACCCCCTCACACAAGAGCCCTTTGGGCTTGAAGCGTGAATATTGCACAGACCCAATTTTTGGTTTATCTTTTGTGTTTTTTATTTTAATTCCACTTTAAAGTGGGGGTGGTGAAGATCGAACTTGTGACCTTGTAGTCACTCAAACTCTAATACTATGTAAAGAATCAATTCAACCCAAAAACTTAAGTTGTTGGGTGAGGCTACATTAACGATTTTATATATCTCAACAGATATTTTTCCTTGTTTTCATATCCTTACATTTGCATAAATATATAAAAAGATTTATAAATGTGAAAATAAAATACTGAAGTAAAATTTTACGTAATTAGATCATAAAATTACATAATTATAAAATAATACAGGTTTAAATCCAAGCATTTCGCGAGGCACTCAGCATGTGTGCCATATGAATTGAAAAGGTTCCATTATAGGGTGTCAAGCGTTTCGTATGCTATTAAATCAACGTAAACATCACTCGTATTTTTGGTAATTTGCACATCTAGATTTTGATATCTAGCCTACATTCCTATCTATTCTATATGAGAATAGCTACCTCTTTCTGAAAAGAATTTGCAGTTTTGATTTGATTGATAAGTTGTTTGTCTTTTTGGTTCAAGCTTCAGCTGTAAAAACTAAAAGGAGTAAATGAAATTCTCTCTTTTTGATGTGATGCTAGCTTAAAGCAACAAGTTGTTGCCTGAACCAAAGGCCAGTTAAGATGATCTCGACAGAAAGCAATATACGTGGAACTAATCTTTTTTTATATAAGTTGGCGAAATGTTAATTTTTATAAAAAAAAAAAAAAAATTTACAAACTTTTATAAATTATATTATATTTTATTGATAAGATATTTTTTAACGAAATCTTATGGTAAAACATATATAGTTAGTAAATTTGTAAAAAAAAATAAAAAAATTATCAGTATAACTCTCTTCTGTAAGTAGAACTAATCTTAATTACAAGGATAATGCAAATATATAAGTACCCATGCCCTTTCCTATTATATGGAAGCAAAAACACTTAATATATACTATCTTACTAATATATTACTACGCTAGTCTAGATCTTCGCTTTCTCAATTATGAACTTTTCGTTATTAGTTGTCATTAAGATGCGAGAACAAGTAAAGGATTTTCCTTCCATTTAATTATTAGAATTATGAAAATAATATCACAATGTTAGAATATAGTTTAAAAAGTTAAAAATTGACACACAATATTTAATGTAAAATTTTCTCAATGGATAAAAGTGGGCAAGATAAAAAAAAAAAACCCATTAAATGAAAGGAATTACAATTGAGGAGAACAATTACACTTTTATACAAGAATATACTGCTCTCTATATAAATGAGAAAAATAAAGGATGAGTAACACTAATGCAGAGGCTGTATTTATGGATGAGAATCTTAAATTATGTTAACCATAAAAATGATTAACTTATTATCTCCTTCAAAATTCAAAACTTCCTTACCTTTTTCCTTTCTCCTACCACTTTTACTCTATTATCCCCTTTCAAAGTCAAAATATGACTTCACGTCTATTGCTTCATATCTATCATTGATGAATAATTCTAAATCCTTACCTTCCTAGCTAAACCTCTTAATATTTTTTTAAATTACTAAATAAAACATTATGAATTTTGCTAACCAGCATTGTTAGAACATTGTCTAGGAAATAATTAAAAATAATAAGTATTAAATAAAAATACATAATTTAACATATTATTGAGAATTCAGAAAATATTCATCATATACCTGATTTAGTAATTACAAATATTTCATACAGGATATTGAAGTCTTCTTAACCAGAATTTTTAAGCACTAGTTAACAAAATTTAAAAAGTATTGAATAAATTTTATATTATCAAATTATTAAATGCATATAATTTTTTTATTTAATATTTCCTCATTCTTGTTATATTTTCTAAAAAATATTTTTAGTAATTCTAATAGTATTTAATAAAAAATAAATTGGATAACTTAAAAGAGTTTTGTTATATCCTCTTACAATATTTTTATAATATTTAATAAATAAATAAATACAGTCAATATCTTAGAAATATAAAAAAAAATTGAGATTTCA
This sequence comes from Gastrolobium bilobum, assembly GCF_033153095.1. Classification (NCBI taxonomy): domain Eukaryota; kingdom Viridiplantae; phylum Streptophyta; class Magnoliopsida; order Fabales; family Fabaceae; genus Gastrolobium; species Gastrolobium bilobum. Next base: position 198,415 of record NW_026896450.1, on the reverse strand, counting down.
TTTATGTATATATTACGAGTCTTATTAGAAGGAATTATTTAGAGAATGCAGAATTCAAGAGTCCTATTTGGCACGAATATTATGAGTGTCATTGGCTGGGGTCATCCCTTCATGTTAATATTGCGTACACAAGGAATGCAAAACAATTTCACTTAAGTTTCCGATTCCCGAAACGTTTTAACTTTTAAGAATTCAAGTTCGTAACATGAAGCATCGTTTATATCTAAAAAACATTTATTTATTTAATATTTTGAAGATTATTAGAAGGATGAATTATATTTAAACTTTTAATCAAGCATGATCAACTACAATAATTTTATATATTTTTTGATGTTATATATCGATTTATCAATTACTCAACTAATTTGATTTGAGTCGGATAGAACCATATGAATAACAAAATTGAAATAATCCCTTACCCGTTGATGTATGCTTAGCCACTCAAAATATTTTTTGATATATGTAAAAACATTTATTCTTAATTAAAAGAATTTTAAAAATTTCATACTTTCTTTACTAAGTTTAGAAAAAAATATTTAAAAATGATAGTTCCGTAAAGTCGGTAATAATTATATACAATAACGTTGCCGATAAAGTGGTTACAAGTGGCTGGCCCATTCAATACGTTGTGCTTAATTGTGATTGAAAATCAACGAATTGGATGAGGTATTGTGTTCATTCCTACTGCTGCATTAATTGAAAGCCAATAATGATGATGCTTAGTTTGATATGGAGTGAGGGATAGTTAACAGCATTGAAGCTATTTTATTGGGAGGTAGGGGCGTTTAGCATAATAGCCAAACAGAGCCGCATAGTCAGTTAACATTATTGGTTTGGTTTGGTAGGACTTTGTATTTCCCTGTCTCTCAAGTTAGTCCTCAAATTACAGTTCTTCCAGTTTTGATCACCGTCGGTTTTATTGTTTTTCTTATTTTTGCCTATCCAGAAATAACGAACGGACGCCATGCTTAATGCTTTCCGGACCCACATACATGCTTGATAGTAACTCCAGTGACGGACCCATAAAATTACAACGGAAGACAAAAATTTATATTACTATTATAAAAATGTAATGTCAATTTTGGTTTGATGATCACGCTAACAATATAAAAATTATCTATTAAAAAGAACTTAATAAATTACATAATTTTTTGCCAATTTTTTGTTTACGATGAGAGTGGTTCAATGCATCCTCTATTTCAATGAAGAACTATCTTTAAGATTTTATATTTTGTTTGTAAGATCAATTTTTTTTTTTGATAACATGTAAGATCAAAACTTAAATACTTTTCTCCTGAGTTCTAACATGACAGTCTATACAAATTTTTAATGATTATAAAAAGAAAATTAGATAATCAATCAATATAAAATCAAATTTTTGATAAATTTGACAAGTAGAGTGAATATACATTACTAAGTGAACTCTTTTTTGTATACAACGAAAAAGTTATAACTTTTCACATTGATTGGGGAGGATAGCAGACCAAGAACAAAACCTACCATATATACTGGCAGGTTGAATCTAATAAATAATAGTCATCTCTAATAGGGTGCAATGAACGGATGGAACGCTTTTCTTACGAATAACTTCGTTTGTCTTTCACTTTTTAAAAGCACTTTCAAATTTTTATTTTTTTTAGACCATATTACATATCATATAGTAGAACATATTTTTATATTTTAAAGGGGGCGAGGATTCACCCTAACCCCCATGGTCCGCCCCATACTCTAGGAGGCAAGCCCAAAAAAAAAAAAAAATAGATAAAGAAAAAATTAAGTACATGCATTTTAATGCTCAGATCATCCAGAAAACTTTTGATGGATCGGATATATGTTCGTTCATGTTAAAAAGGGTAAATTTTTGGAATTTAAATGATAATATAAAAAAATATATAAGTAAAATAAAATAAAATTTATTTAGTCAAAGAGAGGTACCAAACTCGGTAGTACTGTAATATTGAAAAAATTTGTCCATCGTCGTCGCAAAGGACTCACGCTCTCTGTCATAAGTATCAAACAAAATTCGTAAGAAGTATTAAATTTAAATTAAAAATAAATACGTGATTGTTTAATATTTTAAGGAAAATTATTGTCTCATATTTTACATGAGATAACTATTTCATGCTATTCTTACATAAAAAGTTGTGTCATTGTTTTTTTCTCTTTTCTTTTTTAAAAGGGTGGTGGGCTCCACCACATGATGTGTACTTTTTTCTCTTTTCTTTTTTTAAAGGGTGGGGGATTTCAGCACATCATGTGTGTATTATAGGAAATACTTATTTCCAATAGTATGAGAAAAATAGAACTCATATTTTAAAGACAAAAACATTTTGAATTTTTTTTCTAAACTTCTTACTGTAGAAGGCAAGGAAAAATGATCAGTTGATGTTTTGAAGCTCAGTTACAAGAGATTTATTATTTTTATGTTACATTTGATAAAATATATTTTCTACACATACAAATTCAAGATGGATTCTATTTTATTTTATTTTATTTTTCTCTTCCTCTAAAAGTGGATCCCACCTATACAAATGAGTCCGGAAGAAATAAATATTATCTTCTATTACATAAAAAAACTATTATCCTAGTTATAACTGGAGCAGTGACCAAAATGTCACTGTTTACCAAGTTTTTTTACCTAAATGTCATGCGAACAATGTTATTTCTCAATATGCCACGGAGGCAATTTCGCTACCCGATGTAGCGAACTCGGTTTGCTGACGTGTCACGTTTCTAGTGGACACCAAGTTCACTACACGGGGTAGCGCACTTGATTAACCAAGTTCGCTACCCAATGTAGCGAACTCCATATTTTTTTTTTAACTTGGTACTTGTTATCCACTATAAATGTGACACATCAGCAAACTGAGTTCGCTACACCGAGTAGCGAACTTGCCCCCGTGGCAGATTGAAAAATAACACTGTTCGCGTGACATTTAAATAGAAAACTTGGTGAATAATGACATTTTGGTCTGTGTTCCGTTATAACTACACCAAAAAAGAGTCTCTTGATTTATTTATGAAGAGTTGCCTAAAATTTGTATTATGACGTTGGCCAGGATGTTTACTTTTCCTATATTCTGTTGAATCCTTCTTATTCTAGCGTAGTAGCGTGGATAATATATCTTTAAATGGTCTAATAAAAAAGAAAGGAAAACTTTGAAAACCCCTAATAATTTTGCTTTGAATTTTTTTTATTTATTTATTTTAATCACTTACTCCCTTATAATTTTTTAATCCAAACTCATCATTAATATCATTAGAAACTTAACAAATTTATCTATTTTACTCTTTTTAGAAGAAAAAAATGGTGTAAGTAAAAAAAGAAAAAATAAGACCTAATATAGTAGAAACTTACAGTACTTATAGAGAATACTACAAATAAAAAATAAAACATAAAACATAAAAAGAAAAAAAAAATATGGCTAAATCAAAAAGAAGAAAAATAGACTAAAAAGAAATTAAAAAAAAAGACCAAATATGTTAAACCTAACAAGAGTAACAGAAAAGAAAAAAGTACAAAAAACAACAACATGAAAACAGTCACACAAAAAAATAGATTGAAGATAAAAAAGAAATAAAAGAAAAAATAAGATCAAATATATCTAAATAAAAAAAATATATAGATAGGGGATATAAAAAAACAAGAATAAATAAGATCAAATATGTTAAAATTTTACGACTCTTTTTTCTTTTATTTTTTTTATCTTATTTTTTCTTCTAATTATTTTAACCGTGATAAAAATGACTAAAAATTTTGAAGAAAAAAAATACCAAAAATATCTAAATCAAAAAGAAAAGATAATGTATCAAAAAAAGAAAAGATAAAGATAAACTGAGGACAAAAAAAAATCAAATCAAATATGATGAAAACTTATAACACTTATAGAAAAGACTAAATAAAAATTAAATAAAACACAAGAAGAAAAATATCAAATATTTTTTTCTATTTTCTTCTTCTAGAAAAGGTAAAATAGACAGATTAGTTAAGTTTATAACGATATTAAGAATGTGTTTGGACCGAAAAAATCATAAAAGGAGTAAGTGATTAAAATGAAAAAAACAAGGAGTACGTGATTCAAAGTAAAACAACCATAAGGGAAATTTTGAACTTTCCCTTGAAATTAATTAATTAAAATATGCACGGAATAAATTAAACATCATGTAACTGCAATGAAAAAATTATTTTTTTATAACAATGACTTTTTGAAGTCTCTTACTATGATGAATTTGCAAGTGTTAAGCACTCGAGCTTTCATCAATATCATAATTCTCTTTGATATGGACTTATCTCACACAGGATACAAGGCCCAATCCATGAAAGGCTTAAAAGGGTTCAATCATTAAAACTTCACGGCTAAAGAAACACAACAATCTTGTGTATATATATGTCATCCCGCTACACACTAACACATAACATCGTCCATTGTGACTACACGACATTAGCAGCTTAGAACTTTACAACCAACCACCCAGCCAATGACTAAGGGATAGATGCCTAGTTCAAATTGGGCCTATAAGACATACACCTAGTTTCAGTTGGGCCTGTGAGACATAATGCACAAATAGACATTCTACATACAAGATAACTTGCAAGAGCCACTTCGACTGACCAATGAGATTAAATGTCATCATATGCACGACACTCAACCACTATATAAACAAAGGCTTGAAGCACACGTATAATCATCTTTCACATCTTACCAAAAACTCGTCACTCATATACTAATTTAAGCGTTAGAGTGTCTTACAGGTAGAGGTGTAAATGAGATTAGTTTTGGCTTAAATAGACTAAGCCTATGTAAAATACTTTAGACCTGACTTGGTCTGTTAGCCTTGTATAGGCCAAAAGTATAGGTCTGACATGGCCTATATTTAAAACAAAAGTCTTGGCCTAGATTTATTATTCTGATCTAGCCTGTTTAAGTCTAAACATAATATAACTTGCAAGAGCCACTTCGACTGACCAATGAGATTAAGTATTGTCATAAGCACGACACTCAAATACTATATAAACAGAGGCTTGAAGCACATTATAATCATCTTTCCCATCTTACCAAAAACTCATCACTTATATACTAACTTGAGCGTCAGAGTGTCTTACAGGTAAGGTTGTAAATGGGCTGGGCTTTGGCTTAAACAGGCCAAGCATGTGTAAAAACTTTAGACCTGACATGACATGTTAGCCTCGTATAGGCCCAAATTATAGGTATGACATGTCCTATATTTAAAAACAAAAGTCTTGGCCTAGGTCTGTTAGCCTGTTTAAGTCTATTAGGCATTCAATAATTAAAATAATATTACTTTATTATTCAAAATCATTAAAATAATAATTTTATTTAAAATAAATAATATGATATAGGTCGATCTGTAGACTTATAGGCCGGACATCTAAAAGAAAGCTTATGACTTAATTTCTAAATAAGATTTTTTTAAAGTCTGAGCCTATTCTATTTGACTGTATATAATATGCCGATTCAAATCTGATATAGGCTGGGTCATAGGTCCTTGTTAGGTCATCCGACTCATTTACACCCCTACTTATAGGGGAACACCGATCAAAATGTCACTGTTCATCAAGTTTTGTACCTAAATGTCACACGAACAGTGTTATTTTCCAATTTGCCACGAGGGCAAGTTTGCTACCCAGTGTAGCAAACTCGGTTTGCTGACGTATCACATTTCTAGTGGATAACAAGTACCAAGTCAAAAAATACATATATGAAGTTCGCTACATTGGGTAGCAAACCGAATTCGCTACACCGGGTAGCGAACTTGCTCCCGTGGCAGATTGGGAAATAACATTGTTCGCGTGGCATTTAGGTAAAAAACTTGGTGAACAGTGACATTTTGGTCACCGTTCCCCTCCATCACCGAAATCAACCAAGAAATCCAGCTCCAAAATCTCCATCTTGCATAATATCCTTCAAGCCGCATGACATCCCGCTAAGACATCATCCTTCAGCACGTATTCCAACAAAGGCCCAGATAATCATTGGATTAGATTCTGATAGAAAAATTAAGATGCAGAAATATAACTCACAATGTTTGAAGAGGGAAAATGACTTCCGCAGAAGTTAACCTTAGAGTAAGAATGATATTGGGTCTCACACTTGAGGGAGGATGTTGAAAATAATCAACTATGAGTTGTAAAGAAGTACCACATAGACCAAGTGATGACCATATAAGTGTGAAAGACCCATAAACCTGCAGCCTTAAGGTTTTGGGTTGAGATGTGGTGTCGGCCCACTTATCATGGTTTGTCATTTGGCCCATTGGTGGATGTACCCTTTGTAAAGGGTTTTGGGCTCCCTCGTTTCATTCCCAACAGTGGTATCAGTGCCAATGATCTGGGCTGGGCCAAGTGTGTTTGGAAGGCCTCTGCAGAAGGCTAGTGTGACCCTAATATTTGAAGAGAAAAAAAGACTTCCGCAGAAGTTAACCTTAGAGTAAGAATGATATTGGGTCTCACACTTGAGGGAGGATGTTGAAAATAATCAAGTATGAGTTGTAAAGAAGTACCACATAGACCAAGTGATGACCATATAAGTGTGAAAGACCCATAAACCTGCAGCCTTAAGGTTTTGGGTTGAGATGTGGTGTCGGCCCCACTTATCATGGTTTGTCATTTGGCCCATTGGTGGATGTACCCTTTGCAAAGGGTTTTGGGCTCCCTCGTTTCATTCCCAACAGATTCATGTGATCCATTCCAATTATTATTGAACCGATCACTCTTTTTACTTTGGTTGTCTTTTTTATTAGTTTAGTTTTATTTAATTTCTATTTTCTAGAACTGAAAAATACTTCTTCTTTTTCCTCAGGGTGCTGAGAAAGAATCTTAGATAAAAAACAAAAAAACTTTTCCATATTGTCCCTGACGATACAGCCCAATAGCCCAGACCGCGTTGTTACTGGGTTTTTATTAGCCCAAAAGGAATGAGAGCGGGCTCAGTTTAAGACAGAGGCCATTTGGAACAACCTCGTATTTCAAAAAAAAAAAAAAATCGCCCCACCAGCATTCTACACTGGCTAATCGATTTATCTTTCTTTGACACAAAAAAAAAAAAAAAAAAAAGAAAATGTTAGAGAACGATAATTTTTGTTAGATATATTTTGTCAGAGCAATGTAGCATATTTATTGACTATTTGATGGGTTAGTAGTGCATGTTATTTTATTTTGTCAACAATCACCGTTAGATTCTGTCAATATATTTACATTTCCTGACTGTCTAACATTGCCCTTCTTCGAAAATGAAAATGAAAAACCCCAATTCCTATTTTTTTCCCCTGGGCATTGCCTATTAATGTTATAATCGATGGTGGCTTGAGAGGAGAGTTTAAAATAACACTCAGGTTCCTTTCAGAAGAAAAAAAACACTTAAGTGAAGTAAAGTGCGAAAATTGAGAAAGTACAACGGAATATAATATAAATAAATAGCAATTCAATTTTAAATATTAACATGAATGAACATATAAAAATCAGCTGTTTCGGCATAATAAATATTAAGATGTGATAAAAATTAATGTCATAAAGGCTCCAATTAAAAAAATAAAAAATAAAAAAAATAGATGTTTAACTATTGAATTTCATATTATTAAAAAAACTAAGCCTCCACAGTTAGCTGGATGACATTTCATACAAAAAGATTAAAACAATTGACAGCTAGGTACCCCAAAACAATAAAAATGTACAGAGCTATGTTCACTTGGCCACTAATCCTACGTTTGATTTGATATGAAATCAAAGATCCCGAGAAGAACTCTGCCAAACCTCAACACATTGCTGATCCTTTCTAGTCAAGAACATTCTACTCCCTCCAAAGGCCAAATTGGTAATTTTAGCACCTCCCATGTCCTGTACCCTCCCCATCAAGTTCTTCTTCAATATCCTCTCTTTCTTTGCATTTCCCATTATAACCTCTGACCACAGTTCCACATTCCCTCCTTTGGTGCAAAACACTTGATTCCCTTGCGTTTCAATCTTGCTACCAACCCCTTCCTTCTTCCCATTCATCACTTTTCTCTTGTCACCGAGACAAACCCATGAATTCTCACCACTCAGATTACGCAAATCCACGTAGTAGGCCTCACCTGAATTCACCCCAACCTTAAACATAACCGACAATTCATCGGACACTGCCACGTCAGCAAAACAATCCACTTTCTCTGACATCTCCCAAACAACGTTGCCGGACCGAACATCCCATAACCTTATGTTACCGGACACGCCGGAGGGACCACTGTGGGACCCAGACGCCATTAACAAGTTGTGGCCTTGAACCCATTGCAACTTGGTTGCGGGGATTGCGGAATCGATGTCGGCACCGTAGATCTCGTTGTGACAAATCTCCGAGATGGGTCTCAAGCTATGCAAATCGTAAACCACGATCGTATTCGAGTTGCGCCGTGAGGACTCGAAGCTAGCGAAAAGGTGCTCCGGCGAGGACCCAATGGCTTGGACCGTTGAACCGGACTTGGTCACGTTCTCCCAGTTCAGGGTATCTCTCACGTGCCCCTTTTCCAAATCCAGAATCTGCAGGCCGGAGAAGTCGTTGGCGCCGGCGGCGGCCACCGACGGCGAGATAGCGAGGAGGGAATCCACGGCGGTGAAGTGGGTGAGAATCGTGGATTTGCGGCGGAGGGACCAATCGAAGGTGGTGATCTTGCTGCCGTGGGCGACGTGGAGGGAACCGTAGGGGGTGGTGGCGACGGAGGAGGGAGAGTCTCGTCCGTTCAAGGGCAAGACGAGTGATTTTTGGAGGTTGAAGGGTTCCAACTGGGAGGGGCTAGAAAGGGAATTGATGAGGAGGTTTTCGATGCCGTAGAATTGTGACTCCAAGATTAGGTCTTGGAGATCGAAGGCTTTGGCTTTTGAGGGAAGGTTACCGGTTCTGAGGAGAGAGAGGAGGAGGGAGAACAGTTCTGGGTCTCTGTCGATGAACGGTGTGTAGAGTGGTGATGCTTCGGTTATTCTGGAAAAGAATGATTTCGGACCTGCCGAGGTTAGTGTCTGCTTCGTGGTTTGGAACAGTTGTCCACCCACGTCGATGGAAACTATGTTGGATTCGAATCCAGGATGAGAACCTGCAAAAGGTGGCATTTCTATTTGATTTCCTGTTAATACTTGTTCGCTCTCTGAAATGCCAAGTTGTGAATTGGTATTTTGAGAACAACGGAAAGAAATGAGGGTTTATATATGAGAGAGGAGAAGGGGTCGTTGGTTTTGCCAATGGTATAGGATCTGGGACTCTAGAAGGTCCAGTGCAAAAAAGGTCAAAATTTTTGGTCTAACTAAAAGTTGGTCCTGTCATTAAACGATGATAACTTAATTGGTACAAAAAAAAATTAAGTAGGTGGGGTGAGTTCGATCTTTTAGTGTTATTTTTGAAAGAAATTTAAATCTTTAATTTTATATTTGTCTCGAATATAATTTCATAAAAAATACACGTGATTTATAAATAAAAAATAAAATAAATTGGTCCAGCCCTTCTAGTTGAAGCAAACATCATTGCCAACGTGTGTGTTTGTTTGTTTTTTCTCTTTTTAATTTTAAATTATATTGGCCGTCCGAAATGGACTATTTGTTTTTGGTAGAATATGAACGCAGCCAGCTACTTCTTCCGAGGACTGATATAAAATAAAATAAACATATTCAGATCGATGCGGCGAATATCTTTCATTTGTTTTCTGCGTTTGAAAATTGCAATGGTTGACGGTCAAATTTGATGCCCACGTTTTTTTTTTTTTGCATTATGTATATTTTGTTTTTATAGAACAGGAATGAAATGAAATGAAATAAAGAGAGCAATTTATTAGACAATGGTTTAAATAAGAAAGAATATATTTGATGAAATAACTTTATAAGATACCTATAGTCAATGGTTTTTTTTTTTATAAAAAATTCATTTGCTAAAATGAAAATGCTGGGTAGCACAAAAGTGACATACTCAGTTCGGGAATTCGTAAACATTATAGAAAGAAAATTTTAATCATGCCTGCAAGGTTTTTATTTATTTATTAATATGTCAATCTAATTAATAATATTACTTACTATTGGTTAATCATTAAATTTTTATAAATGCAATTTTTTTAAATGGTAATAGCAATTAAAGAAAGAGTGAATCTATGATAGTTTCAAAGATTTGTTATTACTTACTATTAAATAATTACCAGATAAATTTAAATATAAAGTTTAATATTGATTTGTCTGTTCAATTTATGGTTGACTATTGAAGGAATATTTAATATTTAAATACAAAATATAACGGTCAAGCATGCGTGCGCATGCACTTATATATGCTAATAAAATGGAAACATCTAAAGAACCTTCTTCTAGAAAAAGGTACGGGGGACAGGATTCCACATTGCTTAGTCTGTATGCTCGTGTTGGACTGGACCTGAAGTTGTTGATTTAGGGCTCTGAAGTCGGGGTAAGAGGTTGCTTGTGGTATGTTTTGGGCCTTTTTCTGTCCGTCACGAGACATTGTATCTTCAATTCTGGGAACCTAAAAGCGAGTTAGTGTTCCAAACGATAGTAATTCAGTTGACGCATAAAAACTGAACAGGCGAGGGTGAGAGCATTTACTTGATTCTTCCCATTACTGTTTTTGGAAAGGATTTAAAGCCTTAATCATGAACTCACCTCAAACTTCGCATTAGTCTATAGAAGACCTATAAAATTATGAGAGAATACTCTCCAAAAAAAATAAAAAAATAAAATAGCGAGCTAGTGAGTAACATATTCTCCCATGCATTCTTCTATTATCAGTTGAGACAATTACGAGTGTGTTTACCAAATACCATTGGCACAAGTGGTAAGGAGCTTGTGTCCCTTAACTAGAGGTCTTGAGTTTGAGTCCCGAGAATGAAAAAAGATAATTTTGGAAGAGCCACCTCCTTTATAGGGCTCAACAATGCTCGAACCGGACTAATCCGAAAATGAACACATAAAAAAAAAACTACAAGTATGTTTGAATTCTGTTTTAAAAACAGTTTTTAAAAAAGACATGTTTGACAACGTCTTTGTAAAATTATATCTATTTTTAAATTTTTAGAATCAAATTTAAAGAACATATTTCAATTTTATTTTTTGATTTTTAACTTTTAAAACAAAAAACACAAATAATATTCATTTCATTGACTACTCTACAAAATAATTTAAGAATAAAAAAAAAATAGAACACAATATATTTGGGTGGGTCGTTTCAGTTCTCATTCACTTTTTACTCTCTCTTTTTTTTTTTATATATTAAAAAAACTATAAAAATGCCCAAAAAGTAAAATTGTTTATCTGAATATACATGCCTTTTAAAATACATTAGTTCAAATGTGGAAATCTATCTCCCTATTTGTGGGATCTAACAGTCTCTTATTGAACTATGGCGAATTTGAGCATTCATAAAAATTACTAAAGCGAAATCTAACAACATTGCTATGGTTTGCCCCCGTTGGGTGAATGTCCAGAAGGTTTTCTACCCCTCTTGCAAGCTCGACCTCCATGTGTACGTTTTTCTTTATGTTTTCTGACTTGATTTGTATCAAAATTAGGATTTGATTTGTGATTCTAAATATTAGATAAATAGAATAAGAATCATGATCAATATCTATTTATTTTAATTACCACCATTCATTAATTTATAATAGCTGCCGATATATTACATGTAAAATCGACAGAGGGTACATACGCTAAAAATGTACAGCTACATTTTAACCCCAAACTTGATAAGAACTACAACATACATAATATTATGGAGAGGAGAACACACCTCTGTTTTTTTTTTTTTGGGGGGCCATGTAGTTCAAAAAAGAACCCCGTCACTGTGTTAGACTTCTCAATCTTTAATTTACTATTATTCAATTTAGTAGGAGTGCTGTTGAATTTTCTGCCAAGCAGCATGGCAAAAAATTAAAATCCAATGCCAAATTGTAGCATGTCTGTGAACAAGAAGTCACTATGTGAGTCCTTTTATTGGTTGGTTAGCTGACACCAGGTTGAATCATTGGGAAAAAAGACCAATCCTTGGAGGCCCCTCCCTCATTCCCAGCAACTTTCTCATTAGCCCACCAGTCAGCAACTATATTGGGGGCATGAGAATCACCTCCATCTGCATTATCAAAATTGAATTCTTTAGCAGAAGAAAGTGTTAAGGACTGATCCTTCTCATGAACTGTTGCCTCATCTCCACCCAAACTGGTTTCCTGAGGTGCATCCTTATTAGGAGTTTCTGCAACAACTTGTTTGTCATCACACCCGGTTTCTCTTGAATTTTCTTCTTTGTCTGCTGTTGCTGCATCGTTTTTTAATATTGACACGACTTTAGTCCAATGTGATGATGTTGCTGGCTTGTTTTCCACATATAATACTTTCTGGGAAGATAATTCAAATGAGACCCTATGATTTACACCAATCTCATTCCGGCGATTATTCATTGGATGTGGGGATATTTTGATCTCAGAAACCCAGTGATTTGGAAGAAAACCAGCTTGAGTTGTGGACCTTACAGCATCTGGGGTTAGAGAACCAGAACCTTGATTTGACTTGTGGTTTTCATAAGTGGACAATTTATCTAAGTTAAGTAACTTGGGAGGGTCTATATGGGAGCCACCAACAGTAAATTCACTATCAGGGAAAGGAGATGAGGTGCCAGAAGCTGAGATGGCAGATCTTGGTGATATGAGCTGACCAACTGGGCTTCCAGGATGAAACTGGTAAGATTGGAAGTCATAGTGAGATACTTGGAACCTCTGATAGGTCTCACCATTCCTATTGTTGGTGTCAAGAAGCTGAGCAAATGGAACCTCAGGGGAAGAAGGTGTAGTCAAGTGTACAGACTCAGGAGGAGGAGTGAAAGGAGCAGTTGATGAAGCTGAGAAAACGGGTGGCGAAACTAATTGGGTTTCGTGTGCATAAGGACCAATGGCAAAGATTGAGGTAGGGCCACCAGGAGAGTACATGCTAGCAGACACAGATAGTATACCAACTGGTGACTGTGCAGTTGAAGGAGGTTCTGATTGAAAGAAAGATGCAGGAGATGAGGGAGGTGCAATAAAGGGAAGTGTTATGCTAGGTACTTGAGTTGAACTAACAGCTGCACCAGGATCTGCTCCACTAGGTGCTGTTTCTGGAACAAGCACAGCATGTCCGATGCGCTTTCGGCTTTTGTTGTATCCAAAACACCCGGATATGTTCAACCAGCTTCCCCATTTTTTCTTCTGCAAGCAAAAGTAACTGACTTAAGTTTCAGACATTTTAATTGTTCCCTTGATGCACTCGGAAGTACCAATTACTGATAGTTATATACAAAATGAAATATAACTCAGACCTTAATTTTCATATTGATAGACCCCAGATTGAACAAGAAACATACATACACAGTAATTACTCCTAGAACATCCATTCTTGCAAGAGTTTCTCATTGCTTGCAGGGTGAAAAAAATAAGGAGTCAATTAATTGTCATACATGACAGGAATCAGGACAAACACTCTACCAGCAAGTGTGAGTAATCTGATCCAATCTTCTACTTGGTATTTAATCCTAGTTAAGTTATGGTATTCGTCAATCTGATTATCAAAAAATGAGATTTCAATCATCAGAAAAATGAGAAAGCCAACTGAATTGAAAATTCTCCTTTGTTAATTTCACCAAACTCAGCACAAAATGCGAATTGCTTTCAACCTTGCACAGTGACTCTGCCACCACAAAGATGTCTTGCATAAAAAATAAAAATAAAAAATCTATTCCCATTTTATTAACAAGAAAATGACTGATATCAAGTAAAAGCAAAAACAGTGCGAGAACTGATGAGTTCCGACTTTACACGCTTCCTCATTAACGAAGACAAAGACTAAGCACAGGAAAATTCTAACATTGTCTAATGAATTTTCCCCGAACTTACTATCTTTTGAAACTGAAAAGTTTGCGACTTTTATGTGTTCATATCACCACACACATACAAGGAAAAAGGGAAAAAGGAAAAGAAAAAAAGAAAAAAAAAAAAGATACCTTCTTTTCTTAAAAGAGATCAATTATGAAAATTCAACCAAACAGTGTCACGTTCAACACAAAATGGAATACATGACAAAAACCTGACAAGCAAAAGAGAAACCCAGATAACACATAGATTAAAGGTCTAGAGCATCAAAATGATCAACCCAAAAAAACAAAAAATAAAAACAGCAAACAAATAGCACTTGTTGAGCAAAAAATATCTATATATATATTTTTCTTTCTCCCCAAAAATGGTGTGAAAAAAACGAAGTTAACATCATTATAAGATTATACCTGATGAGCATGTTGAGAAACGCGATTCTGGGCTGATGTTATGGCAAAGGCAGCAGCGTTTATAGTGTCCAAAGTGTTGTTGACATCTCTGCCATCATTCCCATTAGCCCTTCTCATATCTGGTTCTTTCTTTCACCGATCAAAAATTTTCAAAGTGTTGAAACCCAATAGGAATAAAAGAATATAAGGAAATTAGCATAAAGAAGTAAGAAATCGTGCGGTGGTGGATTGCATAGCAACGAAGTTGAGAACTTTTGAGTTTGCTTATGGAAAAAAATGAAAGTGCAAGAATCAAATCTCAGTTTCTGTTTCTGAAATCTGTGTACGCTGTGTGCCGTGAGAGTATAACGCTGTTTTGAGTTGAAGTCAAACACGGCAATGACTTGCTCCTCATGTGATTAACGAAGACCCGGTTTGCCTTTCTTTTTATTTAAGGTTAATGTAATTATCATACGATGTTACCAACTGACAAGTGTCGTGGATTTACCCTACTACCCTTTAAGCTTGGCTTTTTTTTTTTTTGTTTTTTTGTCATCTAATTCGTCATGTTTTAGGTCTTAATATGATTAGTTCAATAAATTGGATAATTTTTGAATAAAAAAACAACTAATTTATCGTCCAACCAACTTAAATTATTAATTAAATTAAATTATAAAACATTACTAATACACCCTCGATCGGAGCTTATTCCAATAATTATTGATTCAATTGTTAAGGAATTTGTTTTATTTAATCACGAGACTTCGAATTTAAATTCTGAAAATAAAAAATAATAATTTTAGGAGAACCGACATTGTAATTATAATGTTTCAAAATAATTTTATTGACTTTTAATTTCTAATTTAAAAAACAATACAATACTTTCTTAAAATAGATAAGTTTAGCACCCATCATATAATTATTTGGGAAAAATTGTTTTTAAAAAAGGAAGACGAGAGAACTAAGTAAGTAGAAATAAAAATATATGTTCGATCTTCTTCAATATCATTTTAAAAAAGAATTTAAAATTTTAATCTTCAAACTCATAATGAATTGAACTAATTACGAATTAATAAATTGATTAAAATATTAAAAGAAAAAAGAAAAAAAGAGAGGGCGATGGTACATAACATAATTACATAGAGATGAGTTTGGTCCTATGAAATGAGAGGACATGTTGTTTACGTTAGCAGGAGTGCACGTGTGCACAGCCATTTCTGGACGGCTTTCGTGCGCAGCACCATCCCACTGACAAGAAATGGGGTCCACCGCCATCTATATCTCCACCCAAAACTAGCCACCACTTGCTAATAACTTGCACCAATACTCTATCTTTTCACTTACCTTTCCTTTTCTTAATTCGACTTATATTTTTATTATGTATGGGATAATATTAATAATTCTTTCTCTCTGAAATTCATGCCTCAAATTCAAAGACTATTATGGACCCAAACTCAAATGCTTTTCTTTCTCTCTTTATCTTTGTCAAGTTTTTCTAAATTGTTATTAATGTGACTGCATATACTAATTTATTTTGAGATAAAAAAACCTTTGTTTAACAGTTTTTTGAGAAATTATTATTTAATAAATAAAAATAACTTTTATCTTGAAAATATAAAAATAGTTTACCAAAAAATATATAAAAAATGTTTTTTGTTTTAGATAACTAATTAGATGATTTAATAACAAATAATAAATACTATTTTTAATTCGTATCATATATCTTTTGAATATGTATTAAGAAAAACCTTTCTTTATTCATATTTGAGTTATCTACGAGGTTGAAATTTCGCTTTGTTGTTGAACTAACATGCTTGAAAAAGCCAAGCATCAAACAACTCCCAGATTTTGGAACCTGGCCGAACGTGCAAATAAATTTTAAATCCAAAAAAAAGGAATATCTCTAGTCCTTCGTGTGGCCATGTGTCATGACCCTACGGACACGGTGGTGTGCTTTGCTTAATTGCTTTATTTTCAAATTGTCATCTTATGTGTCAGCAAAAACTCAAGAAACTGAGAAAAATTAATGGATAAAAGGGATTTTATATATATATATATATCACTTTTTTTTTTATGAATTTAGAATTCTCCTTGCAAATTATGTATTCCAGATAATACATCATTATAATATAAAAAAATAATTTTTAATATTATAACTATATTTTTCTCGGAATACATAGTTATAAAGTGTATGAATTTTTTTTTTAATATTATAGGGTTTAAAGTTATCACCATATATATATTTAGGAAAAATATTTTTTCATATTGCATGAGAATTCAATTCTCATTTGTGACCCTTCGATTTGCATGTAAAATTTTTCTTTTCTTTTTCTCTTTTTAATAAATATGGGATCCACCACTAGTTGAGTCACAACATGAGAATTCAATTTTCATGTAACATGAGAAAATCAAACCCCTTATATTTATATGATATATTGTTTCTCAAGTCATTTGAGATAATCCGGCCACTAAATCATAATCGTATAAAGATGGATTAATGGTGATAAAGAAAGAGAGAGAAAAAGAATTCAAAGGTGATCAATTAATATAAGAAAATAAATAAACAAAACAACGTAGTTTTGGGACAGTGGCGGACCTGTGAGTGTGCAAGTGCACACTCAAATTTTTTGAGGAAAAAAAGAATAAAATATATTTTGGGTCATCAACAAAAAAATTCAGGACCCAATTTAATCACTTAAAGAAAGTCGACTCGTGATTAGATCAATGTGGGTCTTTTTGAATTTCAGAAAATCATGATTTTGATTATTTGGGTCTATTTTTGAATTCTGAGGGATCACGAGTAGATTTTTTTTCTTAAGAGATTAAATAGAGGCCCGTAATTTTTGTTGAGGACCCAAAATATTCTATTGTAACAGTTTAATTGACACTTAATTATTATTTTTATATTAAGTTAAAGTTTTCTTTTCTTTTTTTGTTTATATTCTTTTATATTTTAATATATTTAAAATTTTCTTTAATTTTTTTTTTCTTTATTATTTTATTCTAAGTGTCAGACATTAAATTTTTTTTTCTAGATCCGCTATTGTTTTGGGGTGACCGAATATAAATGTATCTCAAGTGACTTGAGAAATATTTTTCTTATATACATATACGAGACAAGATTTTTTTACGCTGGTGTCAAACTAAAAAATTTGATATCAAATCCTAACAGTTGATTTCTGTCAATCGATGGTTAAAATTTATTGAGAATTACTAATTAATTAATAAATGTGACCCAATAAATTATAATTTTCAAATTAGCAAAAATCAATGGTTATGATTTGATGTTAAACTTTTTAGTTTGACACCGGTATCAAAGGATACTATTATATATATATATATATATATATATATATATATATATATATAGGGATAGGATCAACTTACGCTGGTGTAAGAATAATAAATCTTACACCAAATCTTAACCGTTGATTTCCGTGCATTCAATGGTTGAGATTTATTGGGAATTAAAAATTAATTAATGAGTGAGACCTAATAAATCTTAACCGTTAGATGTAGAAAATCAATGATTAAGATTTGATGTAAGATTTATTATTCTTACACCGGTGTAAGATGATCCTACCCCATATATATATTATTATTAAAAAAAGGAATTTAACTCGACAAACAAACATGATTCAAAAACAATGAATGTTTTACCTAAACTCTGCGGAAGGCAACCATGGCCTTAAAGCAGTTGAATGCAAAATCCCACCCTCCAAATCATGTCAATTTAGACTTTGACAAAACTACGGGGATAAATTGAGCGTGGATGCTCTCATATGTAAAAAAAATTATGATAGGTACAAATTTTTTACATAACTATATATATATATATTGCCATATAGGGAAATCATACTCTCATGTAATAGGTGAGCAAAAAATTTTCCGAACTCTGTTAGTCAATATGAAAATTTTGTTGGTAAGTGATAGATAACTTTTTCAGAAATTCTTAAAGAGGTTGGGGTCTTTTTTTATCTTAGAGAGATACTGATATCTAATCACTCTTAAACTTTATCTATATAAAAAAAAGACAAAAACATTTTACTTGATCACAAATTCACAACTGGTGAAATTTACTCACTAATTCGTGATAGTTCTCTCAATTGTAAATAAAAAATTAGAATTGTTTGAGAAACGGTGGGCTCACTAGGTTCGGGACCGAATGGCAAAGCTATAATATAACCTTTGATTATTGTTGTTTTGGAGCAATCATCAGATTTTCCAATTATTACTCCATGTGTAAATGCAGTGCGGTACATTTTCAAATGTTTATTATGAGAAAATTAATGTTGAAATAGTTACAAAAATTAATAGGAATGGCTCTCCCAAAACCTTTTTGATTTTTCAGGCAATTTTTAACCTATAATTTGATTGTAAATACTAAATCTTTTATACGAAGAAAATTGGGAAGCTATAACTTAGCCTAGTGATCTGGTGATGCTATAAAACATGTTGATTGACATTTTGTAAATGCGTTTCATCAGAAATTTTTTAACGTGTTCTAGGATCACCGTAGTTCTTTCTCTAAAAAATTGACACGTATATTATTATTTTTTTCTCTTTCTCTCACTTCAGTTCCACCAAATTTCTTTTGGTCCGGAACCGGCGTAACTTCGCTCATTCCATCGTCTACTAGAATTAAGCAACCCAATACCCAATTTTGATTGCAAAAGAAACTTTTGTACCCTCTTTCCTCCAAATTTCTGGTAAACGCCTTTAGCAATATTTGTTGCTATATTGTGAGAAAGAAAGCTTCCAAAAAGTGGGGTAGGATTGGTAATAAAAGTCATGGATTCTTTTCCCTTTTGCTTCTATCCTGGGGCAACTGAAATAACAATTAAAATTTATGACTTTTAAAACGATAATTAATCTAGGTTTATATAGTAATCTTGTTAGATATTTTGGGGCACCTTTTTCATCATTGCACTTGCAGTAGTAGTAGGTCACTAGTGAAATATCAAGTTTATCATGGCATTGTGATTGCGCTACTTCATTTTCTTTAGGACCCCACTCTCTTTTTTTGACTTCAGCGAATGCAAACAAAACATTATAAATATGACTCCCGGGCCTCGACACAAGCATAAAACTAGCTGCAACATAAATTATATATAAGACAAAAATATTAGCAGATAAGGCCCATTTGGTTAGCTAAACCAAATTTTTCATTTCTAATTAATGCAACAACAGTGTTGTACTTGACGAAATTAAAAACAGGTAACAAGAATAATAAGCCGGAAAAAAAGTTCTAGAAATTAAAGAATCTGTTCGAAATTTGTTTCGAAAAATAATTTTTTGATTTCAGGAAAAAAAAAACCTATTTGGTAAGTTTTATTTTATAAAAAATGTTTTAAAAATTATAACAATTTTTTTATTTTTAAAATCAAATTTAGAAAATATATCTGAGTTATTTTTGTTTTGTATTTTAATTTTTAACTTTTAAAATAAAAAAACAAAAAAAAAAACACTTTTTTCATTAACTATTTTACAAAATAATTTTACGAATAAAAATAACTAAAACAAAATCAAACACATCCTAAGTTACGCTTATAATTGATTAAGAAGCCGAAAAAGAGTCTGAAAATTTAAGTAATTCTTATTATATAAAGGAAAAAGTGGAGAGTAATTAGAGATTATTTCGTATAATTAGTGGTTTGTTGATGAAATTCTTGAAAGAAATTTATTAACTGAGGCCCTACCATCTGCTCTAAGAGTCAGGCTAGTAATAGAAACCCTAATGAAATATAGGGAGAACAACAATTTAATTCAGCTGTTTCTAAAATGGGGCGTTTGGTAAATTACTCGTTATAACTTCTATATGGTAAATTACTCGTTATAAGTTTTATGAATGGTTAGTCGAACATGCGAATCAAAACATCCTCCTTGATAAACAGCACAGACATATATATATATAGATAAAATCATTCTCCAAAAACATATCCTAATTATCATTTTTTGTCTGAATGTTAAAATATGTTAGGGTCGCAGGTAGGTAGGTAGGTTTGGCTGTGAAAGATACAAGTCTAGCAGCCTCTTATTCAACAACAATAATCTGTCATGAGATGCGACCGTGACACACTATCCGGAATAATGGAAAATAACAACCTCCAGCTTGACTTTGTTTACGTTGCAATATTCGATTATAGATATCTTGAGCTGGATCATACACAGAACAAAATCAAGCCGGTAAAAAAAAGAACAAAACTAAAAATGTATTGAAAAGAGAGAGAGAGTGTGCAAATTACTAAATCAATTTCACGAGACAAATGGCTTAGTAAGAAAAGAAAAAAGAAAATAGTTAATGTTTACACTTACATGAAAAGTTTAAAATTTTTATATTGGAAAATTTAAAAATAAATTTTTTAAATAATTAATACGAAAATTGATTATATTTACCATCTCTTATTATAATCTCTATTACGGTTTAGGTGAATGAAAAACTGCAAATGTTGAATCTAAATTTAATCCAACAATAATAGAGATGATAATAAAAGATCATAAATATAAACAGATAGTAACCGACCTCATTGATTTTGTAAGTGTTATTCTTCTTAATATTTAACATGAACATCAAAAGTACACATTAACATAACCCAATAAAAAACAATGTCAACTACCAAAACAAAAAACAAAAAACTATGTCAACCTAACACTTACAACCCTGAATACATTCTACTTAAAAAAATTTGATTTGACAATTTTGAAAATGAAATTACTCATATTTGTGTATGTGTCATTTTATGCAAGACAAACCTTTATGTTTTTTCTACTAACTACCGTTACATTCAATCAATTAATTACTTCACTATTTCAGGGCACATTGATCCGTAAATGGTTGAAACTTAAGATAAAACAACAAATAAAATAAACCATAGGGAGTACGATTTATTGTTGTAAATCCAACAGTTTTCACCATTAAATTCACATTACGAATTATTTAATAATCATTCAACAAACCCCAATATTTTGCTGACAAATAAACCATAAGGATATAATCAGCTAGAAAGAGCTACAACAGCAAAGTTATCACATGATTAACTTTTGTTATTATGCTAAACCTAAAGAGTACTCAAATAAAAAACGCATAAATACCAGTAATATTTCCATATCAAATTACCAACTTACCGAACATAAATGAAAAACGGTATAACGAACCCACTCAATCATTTCAAGTCATCAAGTTTCTTTTTATTCCAAACTGTAACACATCTGTCAGAAAATTGACAGAGAAATCAGGTACAAGAAACCACCCCAAGTTAAGACATGCATGCATAAGAAAAACAAGTTGTGGGGGGCAAGCTTGTGCAAGATATTGGGATCATGGAAGCAATTGCTTTCGCCTCAGAACCGTTTGAAAGATAGCTTGGCAGTTTTTCATGCCAGTCATTAACACTTTTAAGCAGCTAAGCTTTTCGAAGCAATTTCAAAAACATTCTCCGATAGTCCATTAGTAGACATGATCCTCTCCAACTGGGCCTGTAAAACACCATAATTTTTTCAGGAAAGCTGATAACCAGAATCGAGATTCTGTAATTCAATAATTTATGAAGATACCAACCTATGTGGCGAAATAATAAGTTTATTACCTTTGCAAGTTTTTGTCTGTTTTCATCATAACGCCTCCATCTTGAAAAGGCTGACACCATTCTTGAGGCAACCTACATTCCCCAAAACCAAAAAATGATCATACGACAAAAGGATGATGTAACTGACTATACACAAGAATGAAAGAATCCATAATTCAAACATGGCTTGACCTGAGGATTTAGTTTGTCAAGTTGCAGTACAATTTCTCCCAAAAACTTGTAGCCTGACCCATCCTTTGCATGAAAGTTCACCAAAGACCCACAGAAACCTCCAATGAGAGAGTACACTTTGTTGGGATTGCGCAGGTCAAATGCTGGGTGATTTACCAGTTTCTGCACATTCTCGACATTACCAGGAATGTCGGACATTGCTTGAAGAGCAAACCATTTGTTCACCACCTGGAAAGGAGCATAAACTCATGTAGGAGAAACTTCTAAAATAAAACTGAACAGTTACATCATTCAAATATTTAGTTGAGACAAACATAAGAGATTGCGTTCGCAGTCAGCTAGCAAAAACAAAAAAGAAGATCTTGCATAGCTGAAGTAGGTGTCGTGCTCATCATAGATAATCTGTCAAAACAAAGGGGAGCTGCTCTTCATAGATAATGTAGGAAGGGAGGTGCTTTCATAGATAAATGTTGGGAAGTTGTCAAATTGCTCCTTAAGTTTGACTTAGCCACACCATTATCATAAGAAGTTGCAGTATATAACACGGATATATTGTCAAAAATGGGAAGAAACATGCTCAACAGCAGAAAAACAAGATTTTTTTTCCAAAAACAGAGAGTCATACATAGATGGAGATTTACCAGGAAATCATGTTGCCACTTGCCATAAAAGTCAGCAAGAACATCATCACGAGTTTTACCAGGGTTCTGCGCTATGGCAGCCAAAGCTGCAAACTGCTCAGTCATATTTGTAGCAGTTTTATACTCATGCAGGGCAAGGTTGGTGAATTCTTGATCCTCAAGACATGCAAGATAAGCTATCAAACACACAAAATAAAAATAAAAATTAGAGATGAACTGCTACCGCTAAGCATGCAAATGTATCTTAAATAAAATAAAGGTATACCAAGAGCAACATTCTTCAGAGCACGCCTGGCCATGTTTGGATGATTGAACACATATTCTTCTGAGCTCCTATTATTTTCTACCTGCAAAAAGGTAAAAAATCATGTTTATTAATGAAGAGAATCATACAAGAAAAAGATATTTCATTTAATACTTCCACGCAGCTTCAGGCAAGAGGGCATACTGTTCTGAGGAACTCTGATCTCAGTTCACTTGCAAGTTGCTTCCGGATGAAAGTGCGCACAGCATGAACAGCATCAGGATCTGCAACTTTCATCATGTCCATTATTTCTCCCTCACCAGGCAGAGTTATTGCCTTTGCCACAAATTCCTAGATAAAGAGGATAAAGTCCAATCAATGGAATCATACAATACAACTTCCCGCAAGAAAAGACCGAAAAAATAAAACAGGTAGACAAAATGAATAATCTTGAGGAAAATTGTACTGAGCATACTTTGTCCAGACTTGAGTCACATAGTATACGTTTGAACCCACCAACAAAATTGGGATTCAGAACCAAAGGTTTGTTATGTTGCAAATCAGCCACTAAGTTGAGCATCAACTTCCGTGCCAAAATTTGTCCAGCCTCCCAACTAAATCATTTAAATAAGCCAGTAAATAAATTCCCATTATACTATCGAATCAAAAAGAACAAAATGCAACTTTGAAGAAGACAAACCGGTTGAATTCATCAGAATCATTAGCTAGTAGGAAAAACAGATCATCATCAGTGAGATCAGATTCAAGACGGATAGGAGCACTGTATCCCCTTAACAAAGATGGAACAGGCCTCTCAAATATATCAGTGAATACAAACTCTTCTTCTCTCTGCAGCATATACAAATAAACTTACCAGTTATTCATATGAATGAGGAAAAGCCCAATCATGATTTTTGCATCTTATTTCATTTCAACAAAAGTCCGTACTGGGATCAATGTTAAGCAATATAAGGTAGATTAAAAATTCCCAATTCTTTCTTTCAAGTAACTTTGATGAGTGAGCTAAGGGACATGCGAAAATGGTTTTAAAATTTTCAACTTTTTTTTTCTTTACTTTAATAATTGGCACAGATGCTCATACTTTGTAATATGAAACAATTGAATATATCTGTTATCAAAATCATGATATATTCATAATTTTACTACATACAGTGACGAACCCAGAAAGCTTAGGTAGGGCGGAAAGGGCAGTACACAAACATTTTGTTTGAAAGAATGAATGACGAGAGAAATTTATAATTTAGCATGTAGGGGATGAGATGGCTGGCCAGATGAGTTCGTTCACTTGAGGAGGGAGAAGTTGGGTTCTGAGTGGTAGGTCTATTACTGACAGCATAGCACATAAAAATTCTTTTGATGGAAACCACAACCCCCATCCCCATTTATATTCCCATGCTAAAAGAGTTGGGGATGGGGGTCAACAGAGCACAAATATAGTCAAAATTGCAGAGTCTTTTAAGATTTAATGCCACAAAGTCATGATGAAAGGGCAGGACAAACAGCACCAGGGGAATTTCAAATATCACCATATCATAAAAAAGTGTCATAATATTAACCATAATGCACATGATTTTAACTTTTCCCACAGGAGGCCCTGCAGGGGCATTGGCCAATGAATTCAGAGCCAAATTGTACTTCCTTTCCCTTAAAGAGGAAGTGTGGAAACTAACTTAAGAGATCAGCTTAAAACATAAGTTAGAAATGTATATCAAGAGAAAAGTTCTAAACCACCTTGGTGACTCTAAGGACTGTAGTGCAGACTGATTGATCATTGCTTGAAACAGAATGCAAAGTCCCATCATGATAAATAGTTGAAAGAGGAATGTCCTTGCCAATTGAATTAAGTAAACCTACGGCAAAAGGAATGAACATGGGTTCCTTAACTGGTTGCCCTGGGGTTGGCGGTATCTCTTGGCTGCAGAAATGTCCCCGTCAAACATATTATCAAAGCCTTTAAATCACCCAATCAAAAAGGAGAAATGAAAAGATGAAGCTTGCATACCTAATCTTTAAAGAAAAAGTATGTGCTTCTGGATTATAAGAAGTATTTACTTTGACAACAGGGGTCCCAGCTTGAGAGTACCTGCACATTAGTTGCTTAGTACGAAATTAGCACCAAAATGCTGGAATAAAACTCAAACTGTGAATACAAACCATAGTAAAAAATTTGCAAAATCTGCACTATTTGCATCTCGCATGGCAGCAAAAAAGTCTTCACATGTTACAGCATGCTCATCATGTCTCTTAAAATAAAGATCCATGCCCTGAAACACACGGAATTTTCATGAGTTGAATTCTAAAATTAAGCAGTACAAAATTGCAAGTAGAAGGACTATTATCGGAATTAGATAATCAAGCCTTACTTTTCGGAACCCCTGACTTCCCAGTAAGGTTTTGTACATTCTGACAACTTCAGCACCCTGATACAAAGGATCATAAGAACAAACTCCCGCGAAACAAATGGACATGGAGGGATTGAAAATTTGAGTAGTAAATGTCAAACCTTTTCATAGACCTGCAGAAAAGAAAGACACATTACAAACCGTTCAATATCTTGATGAGAAAAATGGCACCAAACTTTGAAACCGAAAGAGTGTGAAACATACCGTTACTGTATTTTGACATTGATGATAGGGCCACATCAGAAATTAATCCACAGAAGGTAGCCAAAAAGATAGATAAATCAGTGATAAGAAACAAGAAATTATCATATAGCAGAGAGTAAAATTTCCAATATGGTCTAGACTCAATAAAAAATTCAAAGATTAAAGCTTACCTGTGTAGAAGTTGTCCATCTGTCAAGAAGGAAGAAAAATATAAATACAAAAATCAAAAGCACATAGATTAAGAAGAAGAAAAAAATTGAGTGTTGGGGGCAAATGGATAAAGGAAAGGATTTCCAAATGCTAACCTTGATGTAAGAGTGTGGTCGCACTGGATGGGCCATGGGACCTGCATCCTGGGAAATCAGTACACAAGAATCAGAATATTACCTGACATCATGTTAATTCTACGTTAAAGAATAGTAGAAAATGTATATGATAGTAATAAGGACATGATCAGTTACAGTAACATCACAACAAGGAAGCAATCACTGCAGAACTTGCACTAAATAATAACCAGAAATGGATAAAAGAAAAGATAAGTAACCTGTGGAAACTGGTAGTTTCTAAGTTTTGAAACATCAGCAACCCGTTTTACAGTACGACTTCCCATGTCGGATGAAAATTCCTGCCAATAATTAATGTAGCTCATTACATTAAAAAAATCAATGGAAAAAAAGTACTGTTAAATGTCTCAATTGAAACATAGTAACTAAGGTGAAGAGGTTGTGCCTGATCACGGAAAACAGTGAGACCTTCCTTCAGGCTAAGCTGGAACCAGTCGCGACATGTCACTCTGATATTATTATCAAACGAAATGCTTAATTCAAGTTTGAACATACCCTTCACAATGGAAAGTGATATACATAAAAACAACAAATGCAGAGCAAAAACTTGTTAACAAATGTTAGATGTCTTCATGTGACAGGTGTATGACATTTCAAATAGAAATCCAAATTTGGAATAGAACTGAGTAGGAAAAGGTATTAGGACATGATATGAACGGAAATAAGCGCATATAAAATCCTTAGTTTGAAAGGATAACAAGATCTAAGGTACGCTATACACTACCTGTTGCCAGTCCAGTTGTGGAAATACTGCACAATAGACAATAAATGAGCTCTAGTCAATAACAACAAATCCCAAAGAAAATTAGTTTCATAAAAGTTAAGGACTCTAAAGCATTGCTAATATATGATAGTTACAAACCTCATGGCCAATAACTCCTAATATTGCAGCATAATCTGCGTCACTAGCAGTTTGTGGAGAAGCCAATACAAGCTTGGAATTGAAAATCTGCCAACAAGCAAAGGAACTTACAAATGTCAAAAGTGAACTTAGATAACCAACGAAGACAAGCTCAGAAGAAGGGGACGTACATTCAAGCTCTTGTTTTCCATAGCTCCCCTGACCAATACAAAAACAAGTATGCCACATTATTAGTTTGTACCCAAATCTTTTCATGCTATCTCATAATATAAAAGGCACAATATATGTTGGGTGACGTGATCGAAATTTCACAAAAAAAAAAACAGATAGGTAGAAATTACATGTTAAAATCTGGGACAGCCACAACATTGAAGAGATCCAGATCATATTCAAGTCCAAAAGTCTGTTTGCAAAGCATATGACAAGACAGCAAAATTCTTCAGAATCGATAGCAATATATAATTGCAAACAAAGTAACCCATCTGATCAAACTAAATTTAAAACTAAATAAAGACTGACATCTTCATCCCACTTCATAGCTGCTTTCAGAGCATACATAGCATGTGCAGTCTTAGGTAGGTCATCTGCAGGTGTCCAGATCCTAAGGGACACCTTCCGCCCTGAACGGGTAATAAATGTGTCATCTCTGCTCTGCAATTGCCCAGCAACCAAGGCAAACAGGTAACAGGGTTTTTTGAAGGGGTCCTTCCAAACAGCATAATGCTTGCCATCCTGCAATAAAGCATAAATAACATCCATGAACAGTATATTAACCATCTAAGATAATCTTTATTACTATGCACTTCAAGAAAAGCCTACCTCTAAGTCACCTTGTTCAGCCAAGTTTCCATTAGACAATAACACTGGATACAGTGATTTATCTGCCTCGATGCGAACTGTATATTTTGCCATTATGTCAGGTCGATCCTGTTGGATGATAGGATCCATTAATTTTATGTGGAAATAGATTGTTAAAAAAATATAGATCATCTCAGCATATTAACTGCTCTAAGATGCCAACCTGATAAAATGTAATCTTACGGAAGCCTTCAGCCTCACATTGAGTACAGAAATTCCCAGATGACTTGTAAAGCCCCTATAGGAAATCAAATTCATAGTAAGCACGACCTCCCCCTTCAGACTCAAATTTGGGGTGACAGAAGCAGAAAATAATTAACAATCTATACAAGGAAGCAACAAACTCTACAACAAGGGAAAATCTCATTTACCTCTAATGATGTGTTTTTCTGTGGGTAAATCTCAGTAACAATTTCAAGAACATATTTACCACTAGGAGGTGATTGGATTGTTAGATGGCGTGCATCCAAATGATAATCTTCCTCCTATAGACAAAGATAGGAGAATATATTTAAAATAATGCTACATAATACTCCAACCACCCATCATGGCTACCCAATAAAGTGTTTCTGAAAGTAAACAACACATAAGGTTTTAACTAGGAAGCACAAATTTTACATTCATAAAACATTTAAATTAGCTTTCTGACACTTTAATTCCTTGCCGGATAAACTCCCAAGATAGCAAAGAATTTCCATCTGTGATTATGTTTACAAAGTGGCCACGACAGTGGGTAGTATCCAACCCAAAAAAAGAGTATATACCTTCAAAGCCTTGCCATTAATCTGAATTGAAACTAAAGATAAGTCTTGTCCATCTAAAACTAGTGAGGAAGAAGAACCTGTTGCAAAAAATAGAGCAATTATAAGTATAAGAAAAATAAATATGAAGACTGGTAAATTATTTAGATGTGTCAGCAGATCAAACAAGTTACAAGATCAAGAAAGGAACCATAATAGTCTACCTTCAATGCGAGGAAACACGGCAATTTTAGAACTAACTATTGTCCTCTCCTCTCCCAAGGAAAATTTCAGATCCACCTGTAGTAGTTCAGTACAACACATGAAGATAAGAAATGATGAAATTTTTTGAATTAGCAACAGCAGGAATGAAACATGATCTAAAAAGTAAAAACTCCTGCAAACTTACAGTGTCAAAGTAGTAATCAGGCGTTTTGTAATCCTTTAAGAAAATTTCTCTTGGTGTCTCCATTTTAGATTCTTCAACTTGCTTTGGTGAATCCTCTGTGGCAACCGAACAAATTAGCCTCCTACTGGCTCCCTTGACCTTCTGGTACAGAACACAAGAACGGAAATGATCAGCTAATCAAACAAGCAAACTATACATAACCGTGGAATCTGAATGAGTTTGTAGACATACAGCAAAGTAGAATATCTTTAAACATATGACTAAACATGAAAGATCAAAACTCAAACACAAAATATGTTGGAAATCGACACACAAATCGAGAAAACGGAAAAGAGAAAGGGAGAGAAAATCAACACAGTGATTTATCCTGGTTCACCAATGTAGGCTACGCTTGTCTGTAAGTCACTCGGTTTACAACTCGGTTTACAAGGGAATATAAATATCATGGACCCAAGCCCAAACTACTAAAAAAACAGATAAATACAATGACTCAGCAATGAGTCATCAATAAGCCACAACAGTACCAAATCTCTACAGGTCTCGTGTGAATGCGAAGTATGATTCATATCCAATAAAATATACTAACTTACCCGTAGTGAAGAATAAAAGAGGCAACACTTCTTTGGGGAAATGACCTGTAAAAGTCATATTAACAGTTCATTACAGTAACGAGACATCATTAAATCATAAAATTATTTTTTTTAAAAATAAAAAAATAAAAAAAATCCTCTTTGTCATGTATGGTGGGACAAAAAACAGAAAGAAACCTCTGATGCAAGGAAATGCTTAAATCTGATGCTATTTTTTGTTGTATTCTGAAAATAATTAACACCGCAATTGACCTGAAGCTGCAAAGATGAAAATAATAATCATCATAGTCCATAGAGATGCAAACAATTTGGAAATATTTAGATGCTATGACGACATTCAACCTGTTATTCTAAAATGAATTAAAAAAAAAAAAGAATACATTAAATTGCGGAAGCTATAATTCGTAAATTGAGAAACTTCCAACATCTCACTCATATCAGTTTTGAACGAGTGGTTTGAAAGGCCAACATCTAATTTTTTTTTCTTAAGCTTTTTATTATTCCTGAAACAAGCATTACAAGTTGAACCATGGTGGCAGAGACATAGAATTAAAAAAAGAGAGTGTAAGATGTGTATGTATCTATGTATGGATAATCACAGGAGCAGGGTAGATCAAACCCAGTAGACTCTTCCTCGAAAAAGCCAGAGCCTTCGATGGCAGAACCAACCGTGCCATTATCCCGAATCCCTAATTGGGAGCTATGAATTTCCACAAAAAAACAAAAAGAAGCCAGAAATAAACCTTAAAACCCTAGATCAATTAAGCACGGTGAATTCTAATTCTTATAAGTCGATGGGGATAAGATAAGTGGGGTAATTTCGAGTTATGGACATAAAAATTCACATATAAAAATACGTAATACATGGAAAAAGAGGATTGAATAAACTTGATGAAATAATATCATTTGCAAATAAAATAAATAAAAACAAAATATTTAACCAACTGAATATTGACGCTGGAGCTTTACCTTGTTCCCCGATGAGTGAAATGAACACTGAACGAAGAGACAAGAACAAGTATAAATAGAGACTTTGATCCCAGGAGATATTTTTTTTAATTGAAAAGCTTATACATGGAAAAAAAGAGATAAATAAATAAAATAAATGCTAAGTAATATCATCTGATATATTTGGAAGAATTATATAAATTCATTATTAAAAGATATTTTTGACAAAAATATTTAATTTTAACCTATCTAGTATTATACAATGTATTACCAAACATTAGATGATATTATCTTATACAATATATTATCTTATACAATATCACGTCAAATGCTGGATAGTATTAAAATTTAATCAAGTTTTATATAATTATACCTTATACTATCTAGTCCTATCCTATATCATGTACCAAACATGCCTAGGATAACAAGGCAAATGGAAGTTTCCTAACTTTCCTTAATGGAAAATGGATTCCTTTTTTATCGCCACTTTTTTTTTCATTAACTAACTTTTTTTTAAGTTTAAACTATTTTTAAACTAAAAATTATTTTTAACTTAAAGCTAAAAATAAGTTACAAATGATTATATAATTTTTTTAACATAAAAATTACTTAAAAAAAAAATTTTTAAAAAAAGTTTCTCTTAAAATCTATTGGCTTTTGACTTTTTTCTGATTATAAAAAAACTTTTTTTTTTATAAAAATTTTTGTGAAAATTTGTTTGCCATAACTTCAAAGCGTTCGGTATAAGAAATTTTTTTGAATTCCTGGAAAATTGAGATAAGTAATCTTATTTTCTCACATTTGGTACAATAATTGTGAAAAAAAATTTCGAAAATCTAATTTTCTTAGAATTCTGATTTCTGAAACAATTTTTAAGCCAAATGTCATCCAAGAATATCTTGCGGTGGTGGTATTCTTGAATTCTTAGTATTTTTTGCCTCTGCGCTCGTGCTGCAATGATGATGCCACTAATAACAAGTTTATATTGTTGTCTTCTTCCGCACTTGGAGGCTTGGAGCAGTTCACTTTCTCGGTATTCTTGGTAATATTTCGTCGTATTAAATAAATTTTTTTCACATGCCAGAAAAGTTTACTTTTCCAATATATTCTTAGGGGGTGTTTGGTTGAAGGTTTTTGAGAAGAATGATAGGGAAATGTGAAGTGGGGAAATTAGATGTCCATGTTTGGTTGACAAGCTTTCAAATTTGCCTACCTAAATGAGTTTACTAGGTATCCCATTTGCATGGCTATTTGGATCAAAATTGATGGACAAATATTCCTACTTTAGATGTGATATTCCCCCATTTTCATGGCTATTTGGGATTTTGTTGGTTGTTTTTTTTTTTCATCTATATTTTACCTACAACCAAACATAGACTTTATAAAAGTTATCTAATTTTCCCAGTTAAATTTTTTCCTACCAAACAACTTTTTTTTATATTTTCCTACCAAACTCACTTTCCTATCATTTCCTACCATTTTCCTATGAATATCATTTCCCTATCATTCATAAAAAATTTCCTCAACCAAACGCACCCTAGAAATCATTATTCGAGGAATAATAATTTTCTTGCCAAAAGCTAAAAAAAAAAAAGTCGCACTAAGTATTATACCCGGCACTGTTGTGTTGCGTTATTAATTGATGTCAGGTTAACTTATACTTTCAAAAACTTTCTCCTTTACCAAAAGCTAAAAAAAAAAAATCGCACTAAGGATTATGCCCGGCACTGTTGTGTTGCTTATTAATTGATGTAAGATTAACTTATACTTTCAAAAAAAATTAGATTTCAGTCGTTATATTAAAAATGTGACTTTTTTATTACCACACCCAGCTCTTATTAATATAAAAACCTAATTATTCCTAAAAAAAAAATTCTAATAACAATATTATTAGGATTTGGATCATCTCATATAAAAAAATAGTCATGTGATCATATTATTTGATCACAATTACTTATTTAAAAATATACATTTTTCTCTCTATTATGTCATCCAAATTATATTATTATGCCATGTATATTTTTTTAGTAGGCAATTATGCCGTGTATTTTGGGTTATAATGTTATAAATTTTTAAGCAAAAAATACAAAAAGTTGTTAAGTTCGAAAAAACAAAAAGTCATATTTCATA
Source organism: Gastrolobium bilobum (assembly GCF_033153095.1). Lineage (NCBI taxonomy): Eukaryota > Viridiplantae > Streptophyta > Magnoliopsida > Fabales > Fabaceae > Gastrolobium > Gastrolobium bilobum. The sequence continues at coordinate 166,004 of NW_026896450.1, read as the reverse complement.
CGCAAAAGTATTTGATTATGATACATGCGTAATTTTAGAAAATTAGTAATGTGATTTTGTAAAAAATATATCTATAAATTTTTGTGTACATTTAATTTAATTATAAAAATATAACATTATTTTTGTTCTGTTCTTAAGACAGAGATGTCTAGCCCAGTCAGGTTAGTATGTTGATATTGGATCTGGTGCCCTCTCCAAGGTATCTATGAGGGAGATACCCTTGAGTCAAAGAGATCACTGTGCACAGAATACTATAGTGGTGTTAGCCAACGGGGTGTGTGTGCACAGTAACAGCACATAACAATGAGAGAGAATGTCTGTACCTTTAGGGTTTGCCCTGATATTTATAGAGGTTACCTGTAGATGGTTTGGATAGCTATGCTGACTCATCAAGTGAATAGCTGTACTGACACACTAAGATTAGTAGGATTTGACTAGCATCAATTCATATCTGGAATTGCTCCTTGTTGGACTTACTACTTAATGGGCTCATTTCATTGGTTTGGGGTCATATGCTCATCTCATGCTCTTTCTTTCTTTCTTTCTTTTTTGTTTTTATGAACATTTTTGTGTGTTTAAAAGCCGTTGGTCTTAAATAATGGGCTCCAACACAACGGGACTTGTTTTATGACACAGTATGAATTAATGGATCGGATTTGAACTTACCAGTTACCATGAGTTCAAGATTCTACAGTCTCGAGTTTAATTCATTTAAGTACGACATTACTCATTGACACACACACAAACAAAAAAATACAACATTCTTGCTATAATAATAAAAAAAAAGTACATGTTATCAAAAAAAAAAAAAAAAAAAGTACATTACTTGTATCATAGTGGCCCAATATTCGGCAGTACTCCATCACCCTTACTCTGTCAATTATCAAGGGAAATAATTCTCAAAGTAAGCACATATACCATCTCTAACTCCGTTGATTTGTGTCGCCAACCCAATGTGTGTCTTCGAGGAGTACAGGGATTGCAAAAGGCAACTTTGGTGAGTGAAAATATTATTGTTCATGTGAATGTCATTTAATAAGCACCATGGTTATATTGGATTTAAAGATGTCAACAAATACAAAATTCGAGGCCGACAGAATTTCATTTCCTTAAGATAATTTATTCCCCATACAAGTGCCAAAGGAAATCAAGACAATCACCTCCTAGTATAGAACAAATCTCATCACTAGTAAAATGACACTTTTAAACTAGAGCCCACAGACACAACCAAATATTTGAAAGGATCGCAAATGGAAGGAACTATCGTGTTGGTTCAGTAGTGACCGAAACAACGTAAGAAAGACGCACACATCATTTTGGTTCAGTTCAAAATTCGAACATTGGAAATGACATGTTAGTTGTATTTTGAGAATTAACTAAAAGTATTTAATGTTTCTCCACTAAACGTAGATAACTTATCTACATTCACTTCCAAAACAACATCATTTTGAGTTACAAAATTATAATAAGAAAGACTATTATAATCTTAAAATAAATTATAATTATAAAAATATATTGATTTCTGTCCCAAAAATAACGTTGTTTTGGATTCAATATAAATAACTTACCTATATTACTGCATAAAAGACGAACCCTAACTAAAATAACATGGATATTTTTGTACAAAAGCAAATAATAATTTAATAAATAATTATTTCCCGCACACAATAACCAATTGAATGGCGTGCCTAGTGGACCATGCATAGTCTAGATCCTCCACTTTTTGCAAAAATGGGCAATTTAAGAGAGTGAAGCTAGATTTTATGATGTCTCATTTGCCACTTGTATTGGACTTTAATTTCTTATCCCGTACCCCTTTATATTCCCTTAAATCTTAACTGATTCATTCCTAACAAACCAACATTAACTTATGCATGGTAATACGATACTTGATCAATATGCAATAAGATTGAAAAGCTCTCTAAGTTTTGTGCGTATATTAGGAATAATATGGAGGAAAAATAGAAGGCTGAGCTTGAGAGCAGGGCAGACTTATATTACACTATTTTTGTTTTATAAATATAAATAAAATTATTGACAAAGTTTTGCATAAACTTAAAGGAGGTAATCAGCGCTCTCATCCCTCGATTACTCCGTTAAAGTTCCATGTATTGTAAAACAAAATTGTAACTAGAAAGCTAAGGGAAAAGGTAATTTGTGTTATTTGGTTCAAGATTTCTTGAAACTTACCTGCAAATTAAATTGGCAAAGTAAGAAAGCAATGTTTGGTAGACAATTTTACAAAAAATTTCTAGGTGTTGTATTTGCATAGCATTTCTTATTTGTTCATAGAAAGCGAGCAAAAGTTACTATTTGTAAAGATAACTTGAGGGTGGTATTTTATATTTAGCTAGCTAAATGGCAAAAGAGCAATTCACTAGTAGACTTAAATATCATCATCTAAAATGCCAAGGTTTCACTTTCTTTATGGGGTTATATTTGTAATTTTATATCATTTACCCATCAATATTTTATTCTCAACCAAACATAAATTTCAAAAACTTTAATCAATTTGACTAGTAATATTTAGTCCAAACAAACAACTTTTTTTAACTTTCTTATCTAATTTATTTTTTTTATAAATCTCTGATAATTACATTTTCCCGATGAATTAAAATTTTCACTTGAACCAAATACCCTATTAAAGAAAACACAATTACCAGCCCCCGCCCCCGGTCCCCCACCCCCACACACTTTTTCTTTTGTTGGAAAAACTGGACGAAAGTAACTTTTAAACTGTTCCAAACTTTTACTGCGTGAATTTAGCAGCGAATTATGCTTAATTACCATAAAAGGTCGGTGAAATCTTTTACTTTTTCTTTTTGCTGCTGTTGACACATGTTATTCCTGAAAAGAGAATAAACTAAGATATTTGGCCATTTTTGACAGAATTTACTTTAATTTGGTATACATGGATGAATAAGTCATAAGTAATTTTTCAAACAATATTTATTTAATTTAACATGTTACTTAAATATTTATTAATTAAATATATAATTAAAAATCAAATGTTTACAAAATTACATACATATTAAAACAATAATTTTCTTAAAAGTATATTTTCAAAATTTAAAAACCTTGACTAATTAAAAGCATTTATGTTATGTAACATTTTAAATAATATTTTAGACTAAACCCAATTTTTAGAGCTTTAAAAAAAAAGTTATGCCAAGTTTAAAAAAGAAAAAAGAAAAAACTAACAATAAATAATAGCGACTAAACTGATATTTTATGAAAGATGCTTAATTGCTTAGACCCTTCCCCTCTTATTTTTCTTCTCTCTCTGTCCAGCACATGTGGGTGTGAATCAGCTTTAAATCTACTTGTCCTTAATTTAGGGAGTCATGAAATAGTCATTATACACAGTATCGACTTGAGCCCAAAAATCGCAAGGCGTTCCTTTTAAGGAATAATCAAATTCGAGTTGACGCACATGGAGGTGTTGTTTGACTCGTATGAGACAAATCACAGTATTTACTATTTTCTTTCGTTTGGTATAATTATAGAATTTAATTTTCAATGAGGTTCTTTGGGAATTTAATTCCCAATGGGGCCGGTCAGTGTTGCATTTTTTTTTTAAATTTTTGTTTAATTTTAAAATAAGAATATGGATCAATTAAATTATCCCACGTGATGTAATTTGTGAATGTTGCGACCTCGCTAACAACATTCACCAAATTGGATCACTTAATGAAATTTAATTGATCCATACTTTTTTAAAAAACAAAATAACAAAAAAAAAAAAAAATTCTCTTATGTTTATCTACTGACTTCTCCCTACTAACCACCCACACATAGCTCTGGGGTTTTAATTCAAAACAAAAATCAAAATGCAACATTTTGGCAAAAGATATCCCAACATGTCCTACTTCTTTTTTAATGAAGGTTTAAGTTCTGCCGACCCTATCAACAAAATCACTTTTAATACGTGGCAAATGTAGAACACGTCAAATTTCTAATATATTATTATGGTATTTATATCCGCTCAATAAAACCACAATATTTGTACTTACATGTTTTTTTAGGAGAAAAAAAAATTATGACTGTGAATTCCTAATAATATATAGTCTGCAATTTTATTTTAAGCATAAGTCATATCTATTATTCAATGCGATGATAATACCAGAAATATTCTCGTAAACATGACCAAATAATGTAGAGGTGAACAAGTTTGGAGAGCAATGAAACTTGAATAAAAAATGACGGATAAATTTTTTTAATATGATATATTAATAAATATGTTTTGCCTAAATGTGGCCCTTATATTTCTCCCATTAATTTGCTTTATTCAAACAAAGCTCTAAGACACGTACTGAAGTTACAGTGTCTACTGCAATAACAAGTGATTGGTTAAGAAGTCAAGGTCCATAAAATATGCATAGAGCAATTTCATAACTGTATAGAACATTTGTGATTTGACAGACAGAGTAGTCAAAACTTCAATTTTAACACAGTAATGCAATAAGAATAACTGAAAAAGTACGTGTTTAGCTGAGGTAGCTGCCAAAGTTCTTATTTAGAAACTATGGACCTGTTTGTCTGTATTTTTTTTTTTTCTTAAAATTGTTTTGTAGAGTAATTATGAAAATATGTGTTTTTTATTTTAAAAGTTAAAAATCAAAACAGAAAACAAAAATAATCCAGGAATATTTTCTAAATTTAATTATAAAAAAAAACAGTTACAGTTTTTTTTTTTTTACAAAACAATTATTATTAATCGAGTTTTTTTATTATTTTTTTCTGAAAACCAAAACACTGTTTTTAAAAACAGGAATCAAACCGACCCTAATGTGTCGTTTGAGATTAGCCCTAAATGAGAAATATTTTTCTTTTCTTTTCTTTTTCAAAAAAAAAAAAAACAACAACACAAATACCTAAAATTGTTGCGGGTCATGAACCCACATTATAGTTGAGCATGACCTACTTTATCACAAAAAGTTTCGGAAGAGACTCAAAGCGATAACAAAAAGTTATTAAGGGAAACAACGTTTTTTGTTAGGTGCTGTTTGGTTTAAGAGATCTTCAAATTTCCCTAGGCAAATCAACTTGGCAAAACACAATGTCCTTGTTTGGTAAAGAGATTTATAAAAGTTGCTCATTTATGCCATTTGCATAGCATTTTCCCATTTGACTTAGAAAGCTAGTCATCTGCAGTGTTTAAAAAGAGAAGTTGGACGTGGTTTTTCGAGAATAGTCGGCTAAATTGTAAAATGAAAAAATAAAGCAACCAAAAATAATCTCCTAAAGCGCTACGATATTATCGTAATAGCAACTTTTACGGGTAAAGGGTAGTATTCATTTCAAATTTTAAAACAGGGTTATTTTCGTAATAGCAACTTTTTTCTCATCTATATTTTACCTACAGCCAAACATAGACTTTATAAATGTTACCTAATTTCCCCGGTAAATTTTTTCCCAACCAAACAACTTTTTTTTTTTACATTTTCCTACCAAACTCACTTCCCTCCATTTCCCTATCAATAACATTTCCCTATTATTCATAAAATTTCTCCTCAACCAAATGCCCCCTTAGGGTTTCGATTTTCTCATGCGGTAGGAGAAAATTTTCTCATATTATAGACACATTTTATGTTGGACCCACATCTATTTAAAAAAAAAAAAATATTGCACGAAAATCGAATGATCACTAGATTCACTAGTAGGAGAAAACAACTCTCCTATAATATGAGAAAATATTTTTCCTTTTTCTTATTGTATATTACTCAACATATACTTCAACCAAAACATTAAACAGAATAATATTTTTTCAGTTATTGCAAATAAGTTATTTGTATTTATTTTTAAAATGACGTTATTTTGAGATAAAAAATTAAATCATTATAATTTTAATGACTATAATAACCCTGAAATAATTAAAATTACAAAAATAACATGATTTTCGCCCCAAAATGACGTCGTATTAGGCTTACTGTAGATAACTCATATGCAGTAATTGCAGAAAAAGCGAACCCAACATTAAATATATAATATAAGAAAACTTAAATAGCTGAAGTGATATATATTTTATGGGATTAATATTTATTATTGTATAAGGTAATTTTATCTCCTAGATACATATAAAAATGTTTGAGACTTATTTTTTTCTCTTCTCTTCATATGACCTCACATGAGTCCACGTATTTTTATTTATATATAGAAAATAAAATTATCTACTATAATATAAGAAATATTAATCTCATTTTATATTGTAAAATAATTTCTCTCTTGCTCATGAGTTTCATTATTTTAGTTATGAGAATATTCAACAATATAATGAAAGAGCATGAGGAAAGAAAATTGTCATAATAATAAGGTAGGAGTGTGCACAGGGCACCCACTCATGCACCCTAAAATCCAACACTTTCCAGATAGGTTCCTGCTCATGTACCGTTGTGCCTCCAACACCTATAACCAAATACCTAGTTCTACGGATCTATCAAATATATTATTATGAAGTTGGTCTTGTCCTTACTTATTTTATTTTATTATTACAGTAAACTTTATAGTGGATATCAAATATTTGACAACTTAAATTTGATACATTTTTAATTATAATATATGTTTTAGTTTCTTATTAATATTTAATTTAGTTAATTAATTTAAAATACTAAATTTATAAAATAATATGATAATATATCAACAATGCAAATATAAAATTTCTATACTAAATATATCAAAATTAAATACTTATTTGATTATCAATCTAATTTGAAATATATGCTAAACATATGTTAGGTTTTTTTTTTTTTTTTATAGTTTCACATATTTTATAATGGATAAAGGATTTATTCAGTTAATAGAGATAAGTTAATGAACCCAAAATGATGTCATTTTGAAGCAAAAATCAAGGTATTTTTATAATTCTAATATATTCATGCAGGATTTTATTAGTCTTAAATCATTATAATTTTTTAATCTTATAACCTAAAACGACGTCTTTTTGAGCTCACTTAAAATAATTTTATCTCCAGTGACTGAAAAAATATTATTCTCTTTTATAATATAACAATTACAAAAAATAAAACTACGCAAATATTGTGCAATCAAAATTATATAATTAAACGCTCAAGGGTAGCTCAGTTGGCAACTGAGCTTCCAAGGGTTTGCTTGAGTCAAAGGTTCAAACCATGCCTTAAGGAAATTCTTGGAAAATCTTTGGGGGTTAGAGGATGTGTCTCCCTCCTCGAACGAGGGATTAGTCTCATTCTTCCTCCGATAGCAAAGCTCAATCCGCTATTCCAATGACAGGCTAGCCTATAAGACTGTACCCCGAGGGCAAGGTGACAAGAGGAGCTTGAATAGGAATACCTCCATGTTATACAAAAACAAATTATATAATTAATTGTCAATCAGTAAGGGTATTGATTCATGATGCCAAAAATCTCATGTCAGGAGAATGAGAAGCACTTTTTGACATTTTTTGTGGAACACTTGACATGCATTCTAATTTATCATCTCAACAAAAGTGTAAAAGGAAAAAATAAGAGAAGAAGAAAAGGACGTAATAAGAGGGGGCCTGTTTTCTCATTTTATGCTCCCTCACCCTCACACAGCGAAGACAAACCCTCCTACAGCGACTATGCTGCTCGTGGGACCAATATATAGTTTTTTAGTTGATTGATCCAACTTTTAGATGGTGACCATCTTCTTTTGAAGGACCCAGTTGAAATAAAAATCATTTATAATGAACCAATTCATACAAAACAATTGTTCGAGTTGTCACATATTTGAAATTAGAAAACATTAATAACAAATAAAATGTATTATTTTTCTCACCCCTTTCATTTGCATATCTTTTTAAATTCACAAACCCTGTTCTGCACATGTGGCTTCACAAAATTTTAAGGTAAAGAAGTTTTTTTATTGGACAGCCGAACTCATGATGAAGTTACTTTTATTTTTTAATATTAATGGGTATCCAAATTTCTAATGAATCTTTCTAATCTAATTCTGAGTTTGAGTCTTTCCATCTTTTTCGGAAGTTGCAATTATTCATAAATCAAACTCTCTATTCTTGGAATAGGGCAAATTTTAAGATTTAACTAAGTTGTCACTATACAGTGGTAGATTCAGGATTTTTTATAAGGGGGACTGAAAATAAAATTTAAATTTTTAGGTATTATCAAGACTAATAAGAAATATTAACTATCATAAATATTTTTGAAAGAGGGACTAACTATTAGCACTTATATCCTATAATTGTTAAAAAATTATTATTTCATAAATAAAATAATAAAAAATTAAAATTTTAAAATTTCCAATGATTGCCTCTTTCTCAATCCGCCCTTGCACTAGCTAGACCAATAACTATTGCACAACTATTTTCAATTTAAATAAATTTAAAAAGTCATAAGATAAGCAGGAATGATATATATGTACATGTATATATGTACATGTATATATATATATATAGGGAATGATCTTTTATAAATTTTTTTTTTATAAATTACACTAAGTATGACCAGTCATACATTCTTTATTATTGTATGATCGATCATACTTAGTGTAGTTTATAAGAATTTATAAACAAAAAATTTATAAATATAACCTTCCCTATATAATAATGTAGTTTGTTTACAAACTCTTACAAACTACACTAAGTAATGTATGACCGGTCATATTTCAATCAAGAATGTATGACTAGTGTGTAATTTATAAAAAAAAATTGTAAATGGATTATTCTCTTATATAGGTTATATTTACAAACTTTTTTGTTTACAAACTCTTACAAACTACACTAAGTAGGACCGGTCCTACTTAATGTAATTGCAACAAAAATTTGTAAACGGATCATGTCTCTCTCTATATATATATATATATATATATATATATATATATATATATATATATATATATAATGAGTTATACTTAATTCAGTGTCTTTTTAATTTCTTGTTTTAATTTATGAGTCAAAAGTTTAATGTCTCTGCAAGAGTTTCGAGTAACATTTGTAGTGGCGTACGAATAAAAAATTCACAAAAATCAAATTCTTTCTCAATATGAGGTAAATTTTTAGCATACTTTTAAACCATAGGATCTTTTCATTTAGTTAAAATTATGGTCCTCACAAATTTAAAAAAACTCATATTAGTCTTTAAAAAGAACTAAAATTGATCCATTTTGAATTATTTTGAATTTTTTAGGAATAACGATAGACCTTTTTATTTGCTAGGTACTAAAACGGGTATCGTAAAATTTGCTGAAGATAAAAAAAGTATTTAGTCTTAATTTAACTGATCAACAAACAGGAGTATTATGTGAAGGTGTTGGGCCCATTAATCATGAATTGGTGCCTTTCCCCTCTGGCCTAAAAGATTGGGGAGACACAGTTGTGATCGTTACCGATTTGGACTCAACTCAAAATTCAAACTATTTTTGTCTCTTTATCCTCTGTCTTAGTTGGATGTGTCTCAATCCGAGCCATTGACACCACAAATATTTCTTAATTCTAAAACATCGGGGCCGTAAATCCGAATCCGGTCTCACATGGGGGCATATGTTCCCAATCTATAATAAAAAGAGCCTTTTGGACTGACGTTGAAATGGCCTAGTGTAATTTTCCGTAAGTCAATCCAACTGTCCTTTTGGTGGAGGTGCTGCTGCTGCATCATATGGTTATGTATGGACACGGTGATCTTTTTAAATTTCACCAATTATATATTTATGAGTTTGATTTTTTTTATAGACAAATTATCTCATACAATACATAAAAAAGTGGTAAGATCCACTATAAAAAAGAAAGAGAAAGGAAAAAAATGAGTCACACTCACTTTTGAATTCAATAGAAGAGAGAGAAAAAGAAAATATAAGATTCACATATTTTTATGTATGTATAAAAAATAAAATTATTTCATACATGTGAACCCATATGAAGATAAGAGAAAATAAATAAATATGGGTCTTACGTACAACAACGACAGGTGTATAGTTATGATTCTTCACATTTAATGCTTTCATCCTTTGTATGGTTATGATTCCGTGCATTTAATGCTTTCAAGTATATATATGGCAAGTATTTGATTGTTGCACGTACAACAGCTGCAGAAATGTAAACTATATATATATATATATATATGTATATTTTTTTTTCTTCACTTTAGTTTTAGGGTGTGTTTGGTACATGTCATCTTGAAATATTGCTAGGCATTTGAAAGTGGGTAAGTAGTATGTCTATGTTTGGTGGAGGTTATTTAAAAATTTGTCTAGCTAACTCATTTGCCTAGCAATTGAACTTTATATGCAAAATTGGACCAAAAATATAGTGCTCAAATCTTACTTGGAGGGTGGTATTTGAGTAATAGTTAGCTAAGTGAAAAGGTGAACGTGAGAGATGTCAAAACTACCCTTTGATGACTTCAACATTAGTTCTCATTAGGTTTATTTTGTAATTTCAGTCTCGTTTCCCATTAATATTTTATCTTCAACCCAACATAGATTCAGGAATTTCACTCAATTTTTCCAGTAATATTTTGTCCAACCAAACAACTTGTTTTTAACTTTTTTATCTAACTCACTTTTCCTGATAAAAAAAAAATTACCTGTACCAAACGCCTCCTTAATTTTTGTCTTTATTTTTTCCCACTTCAGCTAAGTAACTACGTGATCAAGTATACAAATCTACTCCATAAATATCCAAACACGACAATATGATCAAGTATAGAAATCTATTAAATACTAAAAAATAACGAAGCAGCATCCCAGATTTTAACATCTTTTATAATATCATAATCAGATAAGATATTATTACTATTAATTAATATTCCTACAAATATCACTACCAATTCATTTCATCTTCAGATCAATTATGTTAATTCAATGATTATATTTATTTTTATGTTTGTATGATTATGAGTTCTCATATTTAATGTGAAAACATTAAACATGGAGAATTATAACCTTACTAAAAATAAATATAAAGTATTAAATACATGGAGAAGAAAGAAGATTTTTAGAAAATTAAATCAGAATTGTTGGATCAACGTAATAGATTTAACTATGAAATAAATTAAATTAGTAGTAATATTAATTAGTAGTAAGAATATCCTATATCTATTGTGATATTAAAAGGTTGGTTCTAAAAATGCGACCTCGAAAAAAGACTTTCTCGTTACTTCAAATAAAATTAGTGTAATAATCAAAGGGTCTAAAATTATCTTCAAAATGAAAAACAAAAAAGTGTGGATATTGTATAATCATTTCAATTGCAGCTTTAGGATTCGCATACGTCCTCTTCCTCTCTCTGTTCCTTTTATTTTTCCTCTATCCTCGCATATCAAATCATTGTATACATTTGCAATTTCGAAGTGAAATTTCCTTGGCATCAGTATATTTCAACATTTTTTTTCCCAATCATTTTCCTTAGCTAACATAAAATAAACTCCATTATAAATTTAGTTCCCTTGCTTTTCCAAACCTCTGACGGCTAGATCTGTGAATATGCTCATATTTCTTTCTTCTGATATGAAGATTGACGTACCCGAGTCATTCTCATCATCTTTCTTATTGGGCAGAAGCCTTAAGTGGCAATTGAATCATTTTTCAAATAAGAATATAGCATCAGTCACAAGAAAGGAGCCTCACAAATAAGTGAAAAAAATAATAATTTAAAGATTAAAGCATAAAATATTAAATAATTTTTTAACTATACCAAAAAAAAAAACTAATAAATCAGATTAAATATGTACATCACATCAACTTATAAGAAAATTATGTACAACATGAGTTTTTTTTATCTAAAAATGTGCGAAATTATCACATGATGGTAGTTTAATTTGTATTGTAAAACTGAACAATTGAGATAAAAATATGTATTCGATCCTCCTAATATTATTTTTGATAAAAGTTTAAAGTCTTGATCCTGATACCTGTCGAATCAGACTTATGGTGAAACAATAAATCAATCGGAATATTTTTTTTTAAAAAAGTGAGATGTAGCTATTGCTTAGCAATTTGCAAAAGAATATGTTTATACAAATTTCTTTGCTACCAAATATTTCATTATCAATATTAAGCTAAAATTATCTTATGAGCAATTTAGAATCTGCACAAGAAGGGGGAAATTAATCATAAAAATGTGGCAGTGAAGATCAACGGTTCCTTAGAAGTTAGAACCTCAAAAACGTCAGTCACTATGTCACACATGCCCAGCAAAGTACAAAACACCACGTTTTGTTCTGGACTATCTTAATCGAAGCTACCTTTTAAGCACCCACAGAAAAACACATAAAAAACAAAGCCAAGAACTTTAACAATGTGAATCCAAATACCGAAATCATAGTGGCTATCTGTAAGATTTAACAGTTGTATAAATGGTTGTGGAGCCTACTGCGATTCCACCATACCCAAGTCAGATCCATTTCCTTCTTCCCCCTTGACACCCATTTCTGAATCTCGCAGACATTATAAAATAAAAATAAAATAAAAATAAAATGCTACAGTAGCCAAAGATTTGAGGGAAAAAAAAAAAAAAAAAAAAAAAAAAAAAAAGAAGGCTTGAGAAGTGAAACCAGAGTCACAGAAATTATTGTGAGAGATAAAGTCTTTTATACTTACAAAGAAGCGTGCTTTTCAAAATACAGCTAGAGTTTCTGCACCTTCCCAACTGAAAAAGGTTGGTGCTTTTGTATTCATTTTCATTCAGTTTATCCTTTTTTTCTTCTCTTTCTGAAATGGGTTCTTCCGGTTAGTCTGAGTCTGAAAAACTATAATTTCTCACTTCGCTCATTGCCCTGAACTTAGCTACATTTTTGGCATTTATAGTAATGAAGTATTTCTTGATTTTCTCAGATATTTTCCTTGAGTTCGTTCTTGTAACTGTTACAGTGATTAGAGATTTGAGTGATTCTTAACGCTTAATCGTTTTGACCTTTGTAGAGAAAAAGAGATTGGTTGGTTGGAGGCGAAACAGTGAATGTACGGCACGGTGTTTTTGTTTCGCAGCCTAGTAAGTATTCAGATCTGAACCACAATATAGTTTTATCAAGCATCAATTTTATTAATCATAGATGGGTCTTTATATTTTCCTTGTCTTTGATGCCTTTTTCCTTGCTTTTGAATTTGAAGTTGAATGTTGTGAATACTATTTTAGCCGCGAGGTTTGTGTTTTGAAGTGAGTTGGGTTTGTGCCTTTCTGATTTTTTGAGTCTTGTGTTTATGCAACAACAGTAAATTTCCCAAACAGATGCTACGTTTCCTTGTGATTTCAGCTTCAAAATCTTTCTTTAAAGTAAATATTCCATTTAAGTTGACTTTCTTGCTTCCTACCAATGGTAATTACTGTTTATGAACTGACGACTTTAATTTATTTTTTTCCTTTTTGGAAATTTTGAAGTCTATAGAAGTATGACTTTGATGATGGTTGCACTATTAACTTTTTCTTAAAAGACTCACTTTGTCTGGCTTTTTTCCTTCTTTTTTACATTGTTCTTTTAAATTACTTATTTTAAGCATACTATGTAGAACATTCAGTTTTGCTTCTTTCTGCTATAATGTATGATTGGAATACATATTGTAACTGATGAAGACATTATCTCAACTTCAGAGAGCTTCTTCCTATAAATTATGGGTGCATAGGATTTCATATCTTCCATAATTGGGAAACATACCATCTGAAACTGCAAGTATGGACATTCAAGAAGAGAGCTCCACGTTTGGACCCTTGACAGCAATGAGTTCAAGGAATATGTCATCGTCATCTTCAGCATTCTTTTCAGCGAATCAGTCACCCTTCTTCTCTCCAAGATCATCATCATGTCAATTATCAGAGTCTTTGCGACCTGATGCTCCAAGTGATAGAATGCATTTATATGCTGCTCCATCCAGCACCAGGTCAGGGATTCCAGAACCAAAACCTCTAGTAAATGTTGGATTTACCTTCTCTGAGGTGACTGCATCTCCAGCTGGCTATAATTCAGGTGATTTGCAGAAAATTGATCGTATATCTTCCTCAGTTGGCATCTCTAGTAGCACCATATCTGGTTACTGCCATCCCCATGATGATGATTATTCTGGACAGAAAGAGAAGCGAAGTAAGAAAGGTAGAAACCAAAGACCGTCATCATCAACACCAGGTTCCAGATCAATTTCTTCTTACAGATTTAAGAGTTGTGATGTCTTCATAGGATTACATGGTCGTAAACCTCCTCTACTAAGATTTGCCAATTGGCTATGTGCTGAGTTAGAAATTCAAGGCATCAGTTGTTTTATGTCAGATAGGGCTGCATGTAGGAACTCTTGCAAGCTTGGCATTGCAGAGAAAGCAATGGATGTTGCTTCTTTTGGGATAGTAATTATAACAAGGAAGTCTTTCAAGAACCCATACACCATTGAGGAGCTTCAGTTTTTCTCTGGCAAGAAGAATTTGGTCCCAATATACTTTGATTTGAGTCCAGCTGATTGTCTTGTCAGGGATATAATTGAAAAGAGGGGTGAGCTGTGGGACAAACATGGAGGGGAACTTTGGCTTTTGTATGGAGGGTTGGAACAAGAGTGGAAAGATGCTGTTCATGGACTCTCTAGGGTTGAAGAATGGAAGCTGGAAGCACAGGATGGAAACTGGAGAGATTGCATACTGAGGGGTGTAACATCATTAGCAATGAGGTTAGGCCGAAGAAGTGTTGCTGAGCATTTGACAAAATGGAGAGAAAAGGTAAAAGAAAATGAGTTACCTTTCACTCGAAATGAGAATTTTATTGGTAGAAAGAAAGAGCTTTCTCAACTGGAACTTATGCTTTTTGGTGATGTTACTGGAGATTCACAGCAAGACTATATTGAACTTAAGGCGAGACATAAGAGAAGGCATTTGGCCATCGGTCGGGGCAAGAGTAATGTGCTAGATGAAAGAAATATGGGAAATGGAAGAAGGGAGGAAAAAGAACCGGTTCTATGGAAGGAGTCGGAAAAAGAGATCGAAATGCAAAGTATTGAATTTTCTCAGAGCCACTATCATTCAAAGACCAAACGTGGTGGAAAGTATAATAGGAGGAAGAAAGGAATGAAGATTTTGTATGGGAAAGGGATTGCCTGTGTATCAGGAGAATCAGGAATTGGAAAAACAGAACTTATTCTTGAGTTTGCTTACAGATTTCACCAGAGATACAAGATGGTTTTATGGATAGGAGGGGAGAGCAGGTATATAAGGCAAAACTATCTAAACCTCAGGTCCTTTTTAGATGTTGATGTGGGTGATGAGAATAGTTTGGAGAAAACAAGGATAAAAGGATTTGAAGAGCAGGAAGAAGCAGCTATTTGTAGAGTTCGCAAAGAACTTATGAGAAGCATTCCATATCTTGTGATTATTGATAACTTGGAAGGTGAAAAGGATTGGTGGGATCACAAACTAGTGATGGATCTTCTCCCTCGTTTTGGCGGAGAGACCCATGTAATTTTATCAACTTGCCTTCCTCGCATCATGAACTTGGAACCTCTGAAACTTTCATACTTATCTGGAGTTGAAGCAATGTCTCTAATGCTAGGGAGTGGCAAGGACTATCCGGTTGCAGAGGTTGATGCTCTGAGAAATATTGAGGAGAAGCTTGGAAGGTTAACTTTGGGCCTTGCCATTGTCAGTGGAATCTTGTCTGAGTTACCTATAACCCCAAGTAGGCTCTTAGATACCATAAACAGAATGCCTTTGAAGGACATGTCATGGGGCGGTAAAGAAGCTCATTCATTCAGACAGAACACTTTCCTTCTGCAACTCTTCGATGTATGTTTCTCAATATTCGATCATGCTGATGGTCCAAGGAGCTTGGCAACCAGAATGGTACTGGTAAGTGGATGGTTTGCACCTGTTGCAATTCCAGTTTCATTATTAGCACTTGCTGCTCACAAGATACCAGAAAAGCATAAGGGGACCTGTTTGTGGAGAAAATTTCTGCAATCCTTAACTTGTGGATTCTCATCCTCTCACACCAAAAAATCAGAATTAGATGCATCTTCTCTGCTTCTAAGATTTAATATTGCAAGGAGCAGTACCAAGCAAGGATATATCCAATTCAATGAACTCATCAAACTATATGCTCAGAAAAGAGAAGTTACTGGATCTGCACAAGCAATGGTTCAAGCTGTTATCAGTCAAGGGTCAATATCTCAAAATCTGGAGCATTTATGGGCTGCATGTTTTCTGCTATTCGGATTTGGTCATAATCCTGCAGTTGTTGAGCTCGAAGTTTCCGAGCTTATATATCTTGTAAAAAAAGTGGTTCTGCCTCTTGCAATTCACACTTTCATTACATACTCTCGATGCACTGTTGCTCTAGAGCTTCTGCTTCTGTGCACCAATGCCTTAGAAGCTGCGGATCAAGCATTTGTTACCCCAGTTGACAAGTGGTTTGACAAATCACTTTGTTGGAGGTCCATTCAGACTAATGCTCAATTGAACCCTTGCCTTTGGCAAGAACTGGCTTTATGTAGAGCCACTGTACTTGAGACTAGGGCCAAGCTAATGCTAAGGGGTGCTCAATTTGACATTGGGGATGATCTAATCAGGAAGGCTGTTTTTATCAGGACTTCAATTTGTGGTGAAGATCATCCAGATACCATATCTGCTCGTGAAACATTAAGCAAACTCACCAGACTAATTGCAAATGTCCGAATTCATGCTTCAGCTTAGATTTTGCACTTTGTAAGGAAACTCTAGAATTATACAAAAAGATTTATAATAAAACTAGTCCTGTATACTGTTTCATCAAACTTTCTACAGCATATTTAAAAGTCTAATATGTGATGCCTTCCATTTTTCTTGACTTAAATTATCTGGCACATGTATAGTGTGTCTCCTCATATAAATGCTGTAAATACTTTTTGATTACATTGTTATTTCCCACTGTTACACTATTGGCACACGGGAATAAGTAATTAATTTTGTTTTTATTTGGTGGAGGTCTTAGCCTCCGACTCCAACTAGTTTGGAATAAAGATGATATTGATGTTGTTGGAAGTCTTAGTCTCTGAGGCATTCAACTATGCATCATCTGGTAGTTCAAGGAGTTACATGTTGTTAGAGTGCTTGACTTCATATTTTTACGCCTCTTCCTGTTGATAAGAGTTTTTTTTTTGTTATCTTTGTTAACTTTGACATTTCTAGTTCCCTACAAGTAGATGATCCCTATTCTCTGAGTTAATTTCTTTTAATCTCATTATCTGTACTGTACACCTTGAAAATTTATTCATTGATCAAGATGATTACTGATAACAGAACCTGGGAGTTTTTCTGTGTCATTTGTGTCCGCATGAATGGTCATTCCTCAATCCTCACTTAACATATATTGGTAATTCCAGATCAGAAAATATAAAAATGAAAAATAAACATATATGCCCTCACGCAGGATCGAACTACGGACCTTCAGTTTACAAGACTGACGCTCTACCACTGAGCTATAAGGGCCAAGTGATGATAGTGGGTATTATTTACAATATATAGCAAACCTCCACTACTACTCCATCGATAAGTGTTTGATTTTTTGTGTATGTATTTGAAATTTTTATCCAAAAACAAACTAAATAAATGGCTTTTTATAAATAATAATTTTTATTTTTATGAAACTATTATTGCTATAGGAAGTTTAGCACAGGACCAAACATGCACCTAAGTCTACCCAAAAAAAGTAATTTTTAAGCAAATTCATGCGTCTTCCTTCTACATATAGATAATAGATAAATATTTCAAATCATATGAAATTTCATCTGTTTTAAGAACTCAAACAGTTTTTAAATGTTTTCATAAGCCCTCTTTGGATTTTTCCTAATTCAAAATATTTCCTGGGGGGATTTTTGTAAATTTTTTAATACGAGAAATTTGTGTAATACTATCATAATATAAGAAAGATGGAAGTAACTGAGTAACAAGTATTGACAAATGATAACAAATGCAGATCTGATCTGCAATATGCTTGATATAGAAAGCACGGATGACTTTTTTCTTCGGTTCATAAATACAAAGTTCCAACAATTTCAATGTCTTTTCACATGGTTCCGGTTTTTTGTGATACTAGAAGTACTCCATTTTTCTCTTGGCTGGTTTTGGAAATTGTACTTTAGAAAAGCACAACGGAAATATGACAGATCTATATCTATGGACTATGGTTGGCCTGGAAAGAAACTGGGTTGGGTAACTTAATGATTGATTCATTTAGAAATAGTAAATTCAACTTGGTCTCTTTAATTTGTGGTACTCAATAATATTACATGAGGTTTAATTTTACTAAATCAAAGCTTACCCCGTTTTCAGGTGTGATTTTTAATTTATTTTATTTCTTCTATACCCCCATTTGCTAAATTAACAAGCCAATCTCAGATGATCATGACCGGTTAAGCCATCAGAGCAAAATTTTGACATGCATTGACTCGTTTAGATAATTCTACAAATAAAGTGCCTTTTTTCATTGGTGCAACCGTGCAACCTAATTAGAAAGATTGTTTTATTTTATTTTATTTATATGTTGTCAGATTTAATGATTTTGTATATACTAAGCAGTAAGCATAATACAATAGAATGTGTTATCGACACATATAAGGGGTCATATTCTAAAAAGGCCTTAAAAGAGAAAATTAAGACAAATACGGTAAAACATCAATCAAGGATGTTAATTCTAATATTACAACAACGAATCTGGATGCGGGCCCTCAGAAGAGTCACCCAAGGTCCGAAATTTCAATACCCATATATAAACTTGTAAATAAGAGGTAAAATCTGCAAGTATGATTAATTCTCTCTATTATTGTTATACTGTCATTATGCATACATAGCACTCATATGGCTAATGCCGTTATTATTATTGCACTTTGATATACTAAACTACGCTGTTATTATTAGTCCACTTTGATCTACTTAACTGAAAGATATCTAATCCATAAATATTTAAGAGAGCTCGTAGATTCAACATCAACTCACTAGTCCCTTCTTAACTAGATATCTTTATTTTTAGACCGATCAGAATGAAAATAAAAAAGTTAGTTTATAAAAAATATTCATGTAAATTTTCTAATTTTAGCATGAATATCCTGTTTTTCATCATAAGTGAATTAGTTGAGGTGCGTGCAAGTTG
The DNA here is from genome assembly GCF_033153095.1 of Gastrolobium bilobum. Classification (NCBI taxonomy): domain Eukaryota; kingdom Viridiplantae; phylum Streptophyta; class Magnoliopsida; order Fabales; family Fabaceae; genus Gastrolobium; species Gastrolobium bilobum. The sequence continues at coordinate 146,958 of NW_026896450.1, read as the reverse complement.
TTATTATTTTTTTAAACCCACTAAAAATATGTTATAACCAAGTACTAGAATTTTTTTTATCTTAATTTGATTTGATTTATTTCTTTCCTTTTATGAAGGAAGATTTATCATATTTCTAAGTAACTGGACAAACCACAATTGACATTCAAATTTTTTTTTTGGGTACAATTGGCATTCGATTTTAATTTCTAAATGAAACCAACATTCCTATCTCCAATACACTTTTAATTATTATTATTTTCACTAGTGCACTTAAAATTGATTCTCACACATTCAGAAGAAATTGGCCATAAATTTGATGCCTATCTATGTGGTTGTCTAACATTTATTTGTATGTTTGTTCAGAATTTCATTTATGTTTCTATGTCATTGTTTTACTCTAAAATCGACCATAATTTTATTTATGTGTAATTGTATTTAATGATTATTTTATATACTAAAGACAATAGACAAGACTTTTCCGAAGTGAAATTATCTCAGATAAATAATCCTTTACTCATTTTTAAAAAATCTCACTTTAGAATTTCTCTCCCTCCCAAATACTAAAATGAATCTTTTCCGGATATAACACAACCAAATACTAAAATAAAAATAAGTGTTTCAATTGAATTTGTTCTAAATTTTAACCTTCTCATCTACTAAAAATTAACCTTCTCCATTGTTCTAAAAATTAAAATAAAATCCCTCATTTTGAATTTTTCACCTAGCAAACCTATTTATGTTTATTCTTTAAGACACGTATATACTTTCCAATTTACATTCAATTTATTTGGTATAAAGGAATATTTTCCTTCCTCTCTTTATTTTCCAATCGTATCACATCCTAAAAAGTTTAAAGTCGTAGACATATCTTTGAGTTATCATTAATCCTAACGTTCATCATTGGATTTGATCGAAGGTTCGAAGCAGCACCAGAAATTACGAGAATCAAACCTTGCAAAATTCCGCAGCAGGCCGCATTATTAGGAGAGAGATATTTCTCAAATTCACCATTAGATCAAGCTCAAGCTTTGACAGAAATTCCACTACTTATGGCTTTAGAGTTTGACCATTTGGATTTTCAATTGGAGCTTCCTACGAGAGTTTTGTGCAATAAAAAACAGAGGATATCAATAATTTTGTCCTGTTTAGGGTGATGAGATTCATAGAGAGATTTTTCTTTGATCAGCCATTGGATCGTCGTCAAATTTGGTTAGTGTATTCCTCTCATCTAATCGTTGAAATTTTCGAATGAAGTTTTGTGATGATTGAAATGAATTTTAGCCAAAACACTATTTTTGTAACTACCTTTTCTCTTTTGGTACAACTTGAGTTCAAGTTATTCATTGGCTTTCTACTTGTTTGTAGCTAGAGTTAGATAACTTGTAATATCACTTTTGTTTATACTAAAGAATTTAGGTGGATTCTGAAACCGGTCCTGTATTTTTTACAGAAGGTTTTCATATTAAAATTGATTGTGTTATTCTTGCATTGCTATTGGCATATCAATTAGCTTGTGATAAACCATTGATGTTCATTTGAAGAGAAATTAGTGTTATTTTTCCAAACAAAACAACAGTGAGAGGGCACAAAGTCAAACTAAAAGTTTAAATAAATGCATTCTTAAGCCAAACCAACTTGAACCTTCAAGTTACAAAAGTAAATATCTCAAACATTTAAATCATAAATCAATTTACACAACCACCATGAAATAGAAAGATTAAAGGTGAGAATTTTTCCTTCAACCTTCAGAATTGATCTCTCTTCCAATTCCAAGACCCAAATATCATATCATTTACAAGCAAGACTGTAAATAAGGCAGGCATTGTATGTAAATTTTAAGGATCAGGTTGGCCAGCAAGGCCCTCATCACTAGAGGCATAATTTTCTTCACTCAGCTCATCCTCACTAGAACTTTCCTCCTGAGAAGCTCCAACATCTTCTGGCTTGGCATATTTTTGACAATATTCTGTTCATTGGCTCTCAAAAGTTAATATATATAAAAGCAGGTGCAAAGAATAGAGCAACAGATCGAGATATGGTAGACATTAGACTGGTATACCAATGCGGCATACCATATTATACGCTATAAATTTGAACGAATGACAAAAACATGGCCAATGAAATTGTCTGGTTGGTATGGTTCATGCATTGCTTCTGGAGCTCAGGATGTCTTACAATTAGTTAATGGTAGATCTCCAAGAACTCTTTCTGATGAGGATATAAGATTCAAATGAAGCACTAGCAGAGTAGAATTTATATGACAGTAAATTGAAAATGACTAGCTTTGATCAGAAACTCAACCACCTAAAAATTGTTTTGCATTTACATGCTAAGCACTTTATAATAGCCCAGTTATCAACAACGCATTCAACATTACAGCATGATAAGTAACACAAGGTATATGTTGCCATTTGAGTATTGAAATTCAGAAGCTCTTCAAAGTTCAAACACACCCACCCTACACTCATTAATTATTATAGAGAGGGATTGATAAAAAATCGTAAGGAATGCAATGGAAATAGGTCATGCAATTTGCTATTTATCAAAACAAAAAATCAAGCAAGAAAATCTCAGTATTGTATATAAAATGCTAGGACTTCTTCACTATCAGTTATTTGCTTACTGAAAAATGAATCAATGTTAGTAGATATAAATTCTAGGCTGGTACACAATTCTTGACATTGAGAAATCCATATTCCATAGTAGCAACCCTGAAACAATGAATAATGCAAAAGCTCTGAACACGAATCCCAACCTGAAAGCTTTAAGCAAGATAAAATTGGACAAGAGTGTGGCAGCTGACATGTGTGTTGGCAAGTGAGGACATAAAACATTGAATTCTGTTGGTTTCAGGAGTGATTTTGGCTAGGGTCCTTCATGAAAGGACAAGTGAAACTTTATCTAAGATTAATTTCTGTTCATATTTGGGAGGTGTGGGCAATCATTTTGCACAGACTTGATCCTTCAAAGCTTTTTATTAACCAATTGATGATATCTCACTCCAATTGAAATTTGATGAGAATATACTGTAGTCAACCATAAAGAAGAAACCTTCATACTTATAACATAGCTTACCTGAGTATATAAGAAGCATTCTAATTTTATACTATGGAAACTTGATAAAGATTATTACCTTTGACTTTTAGTTCATATGCAGCATGATCTCGCATCATCAAAGCAGCAGCATCACCATTCAATGGATCTGATGCGTTAGGGTACAGAAGAAGCTGAGGAAGAAACACTTCAAACACATTAACAAGGTCTGCATGGAAATAAGAAAAATGAATTACCAAATCTTAAGGTAGTGGCACTAACAAACAAGCAAGGTTGAATCAAATGCATAGTAAGTATACGTATACTAATTCTTTAACAGCAATATATATTATAGAAAGTAAAGGTTGTTAATATTGCTTACCAAACATGGGACTCCAGGTTTGGTTAATAACATCTAAGCAAACTGAACCAGACCTAAATATCAGGGAAAACCATATGAATGAGCTACATAATTTTGCAATGTGCTTGTGCAACAGCCAAGAAAGGTCCCATAGAGGAAAGTGATGCTGCTTAAATATGATGCAAAAAATGAAGCTTTGGTTGTTGTTTACAACTCACATTTCATCAACATTAGGGTGGTAAATTTTATTGACAAAACCAATAGACGGAGACTTATAAGGATAAGCATCAGGTAGCTCCACTCTTATCTTCCACACACCTTCTTGATAAGGACCTGCACATGATTCACAGAAAGGTGAACGAAAAAAGAGAGGAAAAAAAAAAAAACAGTTCAGTTCAGTTCAGTTCCATCTTTTAAGTTAACCAGGCATAGATCCTAATGCAATTAATTCTCATTGAGGAAAATGGGCAAACAATTAAGCTGCAAAAGTTAAGTAAAAGTAGAAGACCACAGTGAACAATCATAATTCAGCAGCTGTTGACTGCTGATCCAAAAACTGAACACCCCACATTGAATTCAAACGGATACAGTTTATACTTAAAGGAAGAAATCTCAATGGAGACACAGAAATAGGTCCACTAAAGAGAACAACACCATATCAATCATCAGATGATGGAGATAACAAAATTAAAATAAAAAAAGTATGACACAAGGGATGCAAAAATTTACTGTCTTTAGGTCCATGGAATTCCACAAAGAACTCCTGCATGCCATCGTTGATCATCTCCACCTTGTAATCACTCATCATCCTGATTCATATCAATCCAACCCACCCCATATAAAAAAAAAGGTAAATTTAGACAATAAACTCTTTTTGAAATCGAAAAAAAAAACAACAACAAAAAATGTTCCGAACAGATTACAGACAGCTTCATCAAGTCCATGTCTCGGCGTTTGCTTGGGGAAGACATTGTCTTTCTCTCTCTCTCTTTCTCTCTCTGTGTACCTTTTGTTCTTGTGGGTGCTGCTGGCTTACACACAAACTTTGTGAAAGGCTAAGAGAGTAATTGAATAAGATACAAGACAGTGAGAAGCTTACTTCTAAGACCACGGTCCAAAAACAACATCATCCCAAACCCAAACAAAACCCAAATCCAAACTGGCTTACACGTAAAAAAAAGTGTTTATGTTATTTGATCATAATCTCTTCTCTTATTTATTGATAATAAGATAAGAGAAATAAAAATATATAAATTTTAAATAAGTGACTACATTGACCATTTTTTTTTACCTAAGAAGATCCAAATTTCAATTGGTTTAGACTCAGTGATGAAAAATTATGACCATAAATAACAGTGCAGTGAGTTTTTTAGGAAGTTTTTACTTTTTTAATATTCTTTAAAATCTAATATATACTTAATATCATTGCATTAAAAAAAGAGAAGAGGGAAAATCTATTGATTTTATTTATTTTTTATTTTGAAAAAAATGTGTAGAAAGGGTAATGACAACATTTTATAGACATCCTTCTCATGTCCCTGCGCCTTAATTTGGCTATCCCATTAACTGCACTTTATTATGTGCATGAATGACATCATTCTTGATCATTATAGCACTCCACACGACTTTTAAATTTTTAAATGTTTTTAAATAAGTTTTATTAATTATTTATATTTTTTTACATGTTCTAAAAATTTTAAAGGGGAAGGAAGTTTCTTTATTTTTTAGTCAAGTCAAACCATCAACTTCAACAAAAACTTACAATATTGCCTTTAGCTAAATTCATACCATGGATTGAAACAAACCATGTGCTAATAAGGTCACTTAAAAAAAATATGGATTCCACTTTTTCATCATGATTAAAAATATTGCATGCTTAAATCAACAAAATATTAGTGTATTATGCATAATATGATATGACAGAATTAAAACATTTTTTAGATAGCAATAGACTTACCATAACTGTTTCCTTTGATTATGAAGTTTGATGAATTTAATCATGTATAATTTTGGAAATAATAATAAAAAGAATAAGATAGTATTTAAAGCTTAAAAAATAAGGAAAAAAATGATAAGAAATATAGCTTTATATATGTGAGTGTGCGTGCGTACACGTGCATATTCATAGAGATGTATATATACGTGTGTGTGAAAATTTATGTGTATTTGGACGAATAAGTGGGTAACATAAAATATGTTTCCACAACTTACATTTCTTAAAATCTTTTTTCTAATTAAAAGTATAAGATTTTAATTATCAATTTTTTAATAATTACCAAATTTTTATTATGAAATATTGTGATGTCCTATGTGATTATTTCGAAAAGTTTGATTTAATTGTAAGTTTACATATAATTTGGACAATCATCAAAATATCTGAAAAATTACATCAAAGCTTAAAAAAATTATTGTACTATAAAACTTATAAAAAAATTATTATTGTTTTTTATTTAAGTTTCATTTAATTAGAGATTATTATATTTGTGTAACTAAATTATGGATAATTTATTGCTTGAAATTTGAATCTTATGAGTTTTTATTTTTATTTTAACACTTCATATTTTCAATTTAGATTACACTAGTACATTCAAAAACATTAAAAAAATTCTATAACTCATTTATGTATGTTTTATATCTAGATACAATGTATGTTTTGACGATAATAAAGAGGTAACATAAAAAGATAAGAGCTGGTTAAGAACAAAAAGCATTAATCATGTGTGAAAATTGAAGATACATGATTAAGTCACCCAAGAAGTATAATGAGATATTAAAGTGGCGAGAACATAGATGAATTATGAAGAAAGCTAACAATGGATCAAGAGCAACAAAGAAGAATAAGAGAAGCTAAAGTCACAAGACATGGTAAAAGAAGATCAAGTCCAACATAGTATCAATTATTGCTAATCAAGTCAAAGCATCAAGTTCAAGTAAAGAACTAAGATCCAAGACCCAAGACTTGAAGTTAAATCCAAAATCATATTTAGAATATATCTTAGGACTTAGAGATATATGTAAGTGTATATGTTGATTTGCATTGCATAAGCTTGAAGTTAACATTTTTTCATAAAGCATATTTCATGGTGTTTTAGTTCTTGAAAATGATTTGAAAAATCTAAGGAAAATGTTTTTGACATGTTTGAGAACCCCAAAATAATTTTTCAAAATTAAGAACATGTTCATAGAGTGGTCGGAGTCCTTTGGAATCAAATTGGACTGAGTTTACCGTAAAATATCACTTTTGTCGGAAAAATATCTATTACTGTTTGAAAAGTAACAGAATATTTTCTATCTGAAAGAAAGTAATCAAATACTTTTGAAAAGTAATCATATACTAACTAGCCAAAAAGCGTGTAATAACTATAAATGACTAATTTTCAATGGAAACACAGTATATTCATTCCAAATAGCTCTTAAACATATTGGGCACCATTTGTACACATTCTAAGAGTGTTTTGAAAGTAGAAAGAGCTTCATAAACATTCACTGAATCATGTACACAAATCAATCAATCTTGAGCTCATTCTTGCAAATTCATTATACTCACTTAGAGATTCAATTTGTATACTTGCTCTTTGAGAGGGTTATCATTTGATCATCATTATCCTACTATAAAATTATATTATAAGCTTGTCAAGAACCCAAGAAGCTTGGCGGTTGAAATGTTTCTAAACACTCGTGATGCTCAGAGGTTATAAGTTTACTAAGCACAAGTGAAACTTAGTGGATTGTAAGGTTTCCAAGAACCTAAAATCTTGGAGGTCGTAGAGGTTTATCAAGTACCCATGAAGCTTGACCTATAGTGAAAAATTGATCGATCAACTTCAGTCTGGACATAAGTCACAAGTGGTAGTGACCGAATTATGATATATAGTATTTGTAATTCTTTAAATTCTAAACTCTTTATTTCTAGCACTTTAATTGTTTCTTTGATATTTTGTATGTGCTAGTATAAGTTCTATAATTGTGATACAATATATGTTACGGATTGTTTGAACATATTGATTAACTTTTTAAATATAAAAGTTTGCTTGAAATAATAATTTAGAAATAAGAAAAGGATTTTTGTAAAAAATTCATAATACTCAATTTACCTCTCTTCTGAGTATGGAAGCCACATTCCTAACATCATATTCATTACCCAAGCCTATTATGTTAAAATTGGTATTCCACAGTAAAACTTGTAAATTTAATTAAAAATGAATTTGATAGCATTAGCTAAAATAAAGAAGTAATTTTACAGCACTAATAGTGATGCATTGTCCACTCGGATCTTATGCATTGTTCTCTCTTTAAATTAAATGAGCTCTTGTGTAAAAGAACATGTTAGAAAAATATAATACAAATATAATATAAAATCATTAATTGAACCTTCACTTAATTGCTTATAGAATCTAGTTTTGTTTCTACATTAGAATACACATATTATTTTGTTTCGATAATGCATTAGTTTTCTGCATTATATAAATTGATTTGGGTACAACTTAGAACTTGAATTTTTCAACTTTACCGTTTGTTGCAAGTTAATATTTCATGATTTGCTCAATGAGTAGTAAACTCAATCAAAATGTAGTTATATTTCAACTTTACCATTTGTCACAAGGGATAGTTATATTTACAAACTTTTTATTTACAAATTCTTACAAATTACATTATGTACTCCCAAAAGTATACTATGTATTTTCGAGAGTACATAGTATAATTTGCAAAAATTTATAAAAAAAATTTTGTAAACGGATCATTCCACTTTGTTATAAGCAAAAATTTTATGATAAGTTATCAAGTCCTATAGTTATATTCCTCATAATTCACTCACTAGATTGTAAATTCATCCAAATTGTGATTATATATTTTCAAGCAAAGTCACTGCTTCATTTCTTCAATTTGATCATGAAGTTTGTTATTGAACCGTTAGATCTGTTTCCCTTGTTGGTGAAATATCTCAATATTGCTCTTAAGATGCACTAGTATATATGGATCAAAACTTTATGGAAGAGTCATTGTGACTCTGAGTATCTCAAGTGAAGATTGAGAAATGAGGATGATAAAAAGGCATGATGATGAATGCAAGACTCCTTTTCAATGGTTGAAGTATTTATACGTAGGAAAATATTCTCTAATCATGTCATGAGGCAAATGCACCTCCCAAACGGATATGAGGTGAGCTGGTGTAGAGAGTGAGAAATATTTTATTATGAGGGTCTAAAAATCTCTATTTGAGAAAGTAGGAGAATGATTCCTTAAATGAGTTTAAAGATTACCCCAAAAACATAGTTGGTGAGACCAATCCAAAACAATTATAATTATTATAAGTGAGCCCAATACATTATTTATGTAACCAAAAGTAAAATCTTAAATTATTTAAATAAAATAATTTTTTAATTTATATTTCAACAATAGTATTTCGGATATCAAAGTATGTTGTGAAGCCTAAGGTGACAGATGTGATTAAATTGTAGGTTTATGTGTAATTTAGGCAATAATCAAAATATAGGAAAATTGTGTCAAAATTTAATAGATTATATTTTATAATACAAAACTTAAAAAATAATAATATTATTATTATCTATTTAAATTTCATTTAATTGGAGACTTGTCATATTAGATTAACTAAGGTATGCATCATGACTCCTAGGATAATGTGGTGGTGTTTTTTTTTTAACATCTCATAGTTCCAATATAAACTGTACTAGCATATAAAAAAAAAAACTAGCAATTAAATGCTCTAACACAGTTCCAAATGTATCATTTCATTACTCAAGTCTATAATGCCAAAATTGGCAATTTTTCCTGGTAGAATTTTTTTTTAAGAGAAAGAAACGTCATCCCGGCGAAAAAATTTAAATATTGCTTTTATAATAACAAAGTACGCAAACGTAGGCGTTTTGAAACTATTTACGCAGGTATAGCATCCAAACATGTCCACATGAGGCGTGACCAGGAGAGGAAAGAGAGACGCTCATGTGAGGCGTGAGCCATTAGAGACACGCCCATATGGGGCGTGATCTAGAGGAGAGAGACACGCCCATGTGGGGCATGAGCCAGGAGAGAGACACGCCCACATGGGACGTGATCCAGGTGGAAATCCTGCCCAATCAGGGTGTGAGTGGCCCAATTATACCCTGTTATACCTCTCTCCTCTCTACACTCTTCACAACTCTTCTCACTCATTATACTTATACTCCTACATTCATTTGCACTTGTTTATTCATATTTTGTTTTGTGTTTTTCATTATTATTTTTAAGAATGAGTTCAAATTTTGGTTCTATTCGTGTTGTTCTAAATTATAACGGTAGAAAAGAGGAAAGTCATCGCGATGTTGTTTTTGTAGGCGAGAAAAGGCCATCATGTATTAAGCGTAACTCAACTGTTGCGGAATTGCATCAGAAAATTCGACAAAAATAATGTCTCGAAGACAACCAATCGATCACTCTGGTCACGACAAGATTATGACAATGTGAACAATACATTAGTTTGCAAGTGGTCAATGACGAAGACATAGATATGGTAATGGAAGAATTCTTGAACCAGTCTAGAAAGGATTTCTTAGAGTTGTACGTGGATACTGCCAGAGAGGAGGATGTTATGTTACTAATGAGGTCAGTTGCTTGCAATTCTCCTCGTAATGCATCCTCATCTGCTGCTCCAGCTGTTAACATGTCTGAGGAAGATGAACATGACCCTATCTGGGTTATGGATGACGACTATGACGATGACGGTGAGGAAAATATTGCAATAGAGGATCGTCTTCTTGCAGAGGATGCGAGTGCTTCGGACAATGACGAAGAATGTGGCAGGTCCGCTACTCAAATCCAGCCATGACATGATTTGGGGGAGTCTCGAATCGTAGAACATCATGACATAGCCTCGAGTCAAATACCAGAACATCCTGAAGGTATATTAGGAAACAACTCATATATGCATATATGGTTTTGTTGATGTAATTAATTCTTGTTGTTACTATTATTACTTAGTACACGCAGGTGATGATGTTGTTACTCCTTTTTGGGCTGAAATTCCACATTACACATATATTGATTAGGATCATCCGAGTGACAAGAATCATATACCCAGAGTTCGGGTTCAATCCAAGGTCCATGGCAATTAGGGGGAAAGTTGTTTGTTAACCAGGAATTTACATCCAAAAAAGAGGCTCAGATGGCAATCAAGCACAACCTCATGAAGGAGCATCAAGAAGCAATTGTGATTGAGAGCATGCCTACAAATTTAAGCATGAAATGTTGCACGCATGAGCAGGGTTGCCCGTGGAGGGTCAGGGTAATTAAACCAACATAAGGTGAAAATCAGAAGGTTACGAAATGGGGTGAGGATCACAATTGCTTGAATGACCATATTTCTCAAGATCGCCGACAACTTGATTCTGACGTGATTGCATCGCTTGTAGTAGGTACGTTATTCCAGAATATTATGATATATTTAAAAACTGGTTCATATACTTGTGTTTGGTTTAATGTGTATATTACAATTTGTTTGTCAGAGATAATAAAAAGGGAATCATCAGTGTCAATTACACTGGTTCAGGAGAGGATCACTCATTTGGACGTGTCTCTCTCCTGGATCACGCCCCAAATAGGCGTGTCTCTCTCCTCCAGCTCATGCCCCACGTGGACGTGTCTCTCCTCTAGCTCATGCCCCACGTGGGCGTGTCTCTCTCTTCCTTCTCACGCCCCATGTGGGCTGTTTGGATGCTATACTTGTGTAAATAGTTTCAAAACGACTATATTTGCGTAATTTGTTATTAAAAAGGCAATATTTAAAAAATGTTGGCACATCATCCCATTCCAAAGTCAAGATTTGTAAATTTTTATAAAAAACTAACTAAAAAAAAATTGATAGTACTAAACGGCTAGTTTTATAGCACTAATAGCGAGCCTCCAAGAAGTAGCAACTGCTACTTCAACCAACAAACACAACCATCTCCAACAAAATTGATGGCAGCTTCCGCAAGTACATCTTTCAAGACTCGAGAATATGTTCATAGTTGCTTCCAAGTTCAAACACATTAGCAACTCTCCAGGCTGTTCTTTTCTATCTGTCCCTCTGTATGTTACACAATTTCCATAGCTGTTCTTTTATACAAGTCTGACCTAGGAAAATATTCCATCAACCTCAAAATGGTTCAGACCTTTTTATCAAAATTTCATTTTGTCTACTCCAAATCAGTGCACTGCTTATTCTCTGAACACTCCAGGAAATTAATACGTGGACCCTTGATAGCTTCCATCCCAAAACCATCACTTAAAGATCCAAATTCTACTTCATCATCATCACTATCAACACTCTTTGGAGTCACACGATTCTGATAGCTTCTTAATTGAATAAGAAATACATTGAAGTAATAGCTCACCAAGTTTCTTCTCGTCTTCTTTCGAAAGTATTTGGATGAATTGTTCCAAAAACTCCTACCTTGGGAGGGAATCTTTGACCTCATTATATCCTTGAATTTCTTTTCTTCTTCAGTTGTCCATTGAAGGGAAACTTCCTCACCCATACGATCAAATCCCCAATGGTAAAATACAGAACCCAATGCAAGCTTCAATTTCATCCTATTTTCAGCAATATGAAATCTAACACACTCAACAGAACCTTGAAATTGGCAGCTACACTTCTCTTGTCTTCCTCTCCCAATAAGATCTGTTTCAGTAGAAGGTTTTGAGTCATGTTTCAAAGGCCATACTTGTGTGCCTAACCATTTCGGGTCACTCTCAGAAATTACACCAGTCCATTCTGGGATTTCTGCTTGGAATAGAGGACCTATAGAAACTTGCTTTTTGAGAAAATCATCCCCAGCTGGCTCAGCCATTGGCGTTGTTTTCTCCGGAGGACATTTTTCTGCCTCCGTATTGACCGAAATTTCTAATCTCTTTCCATTGGTGGAACATGAATTGCAGCCAGAGCACGAGCGAGATTTAACACAGGTAGGCAGCCTTCTGCTACATCTCAATTTCGCCGTAACATGATGGCCAACATGATCCTCATATATGGAAGGATGCATCTTCAGCTTCTGCAAAACGCACAGATTCAGAAAATTCTACATTTTAGATTTTTTTCCACAAAACACAGTTAAATAAATTTCATAAGATCTTGTCTTCTAGCGGAGGCATTTATCAACGTTTCAATGTGAAAGCAATAACAGTAATTCCTTGCGGAATTTATGATCAAGGTTATATAAGGATTAAATACAGTTTGACCTCACGCATTTCAAAATTAACACGCACCTCCCCTGTGCTTTGTGAAAATCCATAGAAGTGGCAAAACTAACCATGTAGGCCGCTGTCTTAATAAACATGCGCTACTTATACAATTCACTATGTTAAGGACATAATATTAGATGTTATCCAATGACGAGAGAAGTCAGTAGAGTTCAATTATAATTTATAAAACATACTACTATGTAAGTTGTTAGAATTAAGAACAGGTATAATGAGTAGAATTAGTTCTCAGTGACTCATAGATGATTAGAGCTGTTTAGCTCTAATCTAGGAGATGATTCCTCTCATAATTAATACTGTACATAATATAAATATTTACCTGTGAGGACTGATTAGACACACAATTTTACCTCAAACCCTCTTCTAATTCTAGAGAGGTAAGAGAACTGTTAAGAACATCAAATCGGAGTCTAAACTTTCAAAGAAAAAGAGCTGAGAAACCAAGAAGAGAAACAGGAAAAGAACACTTCTGTATTGATTTACAGAATCACAAACAAATACCAAAGAAGAAAATCCTCTTTCCAAGGATTTCTCTTCCAATAAAGGGTTTCCCCTTTTACAACAAAGTTGTTTTCAATACTAACAAATATGAATACCTCTCTTTTACCCATCTAATAAGCTGATTCCCTACCCCAAACAACTTTAACCGCCCAACCACCTCACTTCTATAATTATTCTGACTAACTACCTTCTGGGACTCATATGGAACAAAGACCAACGGGGCTAGGCTGCATTTGGGACAAGGATTGACGGCCAGATTGCAATTGGGATAAATTTATCCTCTCAATGTGATGCTAACATTGAAAAAGAACCAGAAATCTCAACAGAAAATTTTTCCAGCAATGGGGGCGAACAATGCCGGGCTGCTAGGACATTTGCTGTCACCAGTGGGCAGTGCTTCCACCAGGACACAGAACGGAATTGCCTCTCATCAACCTGGCTCTTATACCATGTTGAATAATGAGAAAATGAGAGATATGTGTAAATCGGCTGGGCTAGGCTAAGCTTTGGTCCAAATAGGCCCGATCTATGTAAAATATTTTGAGTCTAGCCCGACCTATTAGGCAGGTATAGGCTAACTTATAGGTCTAACATAACCTATATTTAAAAATTAAAAGACCTATTATCCTATTTAATCTTATCATGTATTCAGAACTTATCAAGAATTTGAAAAATAATAATAATTAAAATAATATTATTTTACCGTTTAAAATTATTTAAATAATAATTATTTTATTTAAAATAAATAATATAGGCCAATCTGTAGTCTCATAGGTCAGGCCCCTAATGATAAACATATGATGAAAACTGTGTCTATAACAATTACATAACAATACTTTAACGATGTGGACTTCGACCCTTACAAGATTATTAGTCTATTTACAATATTTCCAACACTACTCATGCCAATGAAGGATATAGAAAGTCGGACCAAATTGTTAAGAACATCAAAACAAAGTTTGAATTTTCAAAGAGAAAGAACTAAGAGAGAAAGAGAAAGAACACTTCTCAGTTGATTTAACAATTCAAAAACAAAGAGCAAAGGAGGGAATCCTCCTTCCAAGGATTTCCACTTCAACCCTTCTCCTATTTAAACTAATTCCCTACACCTAACAACTTTGATTGCCCAACCACTTCACTTTCGTAACTATTCTAATTAACTAAAAACACTCCCTATTAAACCCTGACTATTGAGGGTAAGGTAGGGGTGAAAGCAATTTTTGTTGAGATATATAAAACTATTATTCTCTAACACACCCCCTCACGTAAGAGCCCTTTGGGCTAGAAGCGTGAATATTGCACAGGCCCAATTTTTTATTTACATTTTGTGCTTTTTATTTTAATTCCTTTAAATTGGGGGGCGGTGAGGATCGAACTTGTGACCTTGTAGTCACTCAAGCTCTGATACCATGTAAAGAACCAATTCAACCCAAAAGCTTAAGCTATTGGGTGAGGCTACATTAATAGTTTTATATATCTCAACAATCTTTATACGCAGTCTTACCCTTACATATTTGCAAAAATGCTGTTTCTCGGATTCGAACCCATGACCTTTCAGTTACAAAGGAACAGTTTTATCACTGCTCCAGGCTCTCCCTTTTAACTATTCTAATTAACTACTCTCTAATAATAAAAGCAACACTCAAAAGTTGAAGAACCTTAAGCTTAAATTGGAGTTTTGTATCTCACACCCAATCGATGGGTTCACACTCCCTGTGAGGTTCGAAAGAGTGATCTATTCAAATTAGGGGAATCAACTCCTAAAAATCAGGCTCTTCTATGGAAAGCTTCCATTTTAAGTAGGAATTTCTTGTCTCACCTAGCCAACATAAACTTATCCTCCAGTTTCAATTAGAAAATATAGTAAGCTCTGGTGTGGACTTGCTTACCTGATACGATACCAAGCTCAATTAAGAGAAGAAAAACTGATATTGTATTAATAAAGATGAACCTAACTCAAAATTCAGCAAATCCAGTACACAACAATGGAACGATAAAGAAAATAATAAGGAAAATGGAAAGAAAACGACAGAAAGTATATGAGTGACCTATACTAAGCCAGGACAAATTCGAGAGTGCCCTGATTTTCTCCCAAGCCCAAATTAGTCCCAAGTTCTAGCCTTCCTTCTAGTCATTTCTTTACCCTATTTATACTGATTCTTTCCTTGCATTCAAGTGTTGCTTCTCACGTGCGACTCTACCTCCCTGCCATTAGCAAAATTGCCTTCCACTCATATTTTATTCTAACTGCCTTGCTAACTCAGCTTCCTCTAGAATATACCTTTAAAGGTGGTTTTAGGTGTGGTATCCTATCAATACTCCCTCCCAAAACTCTCACCTTGTCCTCAAGATGAGGAGGCAAAAACCTTCCCCCGGGATCCCATTGCTTGAATTGTTGGGACCCATATATGCCTGAAGCATGATAACTTCCACCAGAATCCCACTAACCTTTTTCAATTGTTCCATCATCACTTTTCAGCACATGAACCTTTAAGGCACTAATTCCATCTCCGCTTTTCTTTGCCCCCTCAATGACTTTTAAAATAGCTTCTTTGTTAGATAAACAATTAATGATGCTTGAAAATTCAACGGTCAATGTTGTCCGGAGAAGCAAGTTATCATTCGCAAAAGCTCCATCTCACCCTCTGCTGCGTATCACACTGTTTCCTACAGCTGTCCCATTCCTCAATCAAGAAGACTAGGGTTTGGTGTTGGGAAAAAGAATGGACCAATGGGTCCATGACCAACCCAATGGACTTGCTTACAATTCCCGGTTTATGGGTATTCCATTTCAGAACTTTTAGTTGTTGCACCCCTTTAAGTTCACTCAACTCTAATTGGTTTATGGGCTCACAAGCCCAATTTGCTAACAAAAAAATAGGTGCAACACCCCCATTGTGTTGGGTTGGAAATAGTGGATCGTCCTTGGGGCCGGATCTATAATTTGACCCAATCCCCTTTCTGACCTGGCTCCTTGTACTTCGCCTCTTCTTGCCAACGATTTCTCACACAGCTGTGATGTGCTGCTTTGAAGGTTTGAATCTAATATCCCCAACAGCCTAGGGTTGACTCTCGGTAGGACCTTTAGTGACCATGTCCGCGGTGGGTTGGTCGTCTCCGTCAATGGCAATGGTGTCTCGTCAACCTTCACCGGTGTTTCTCCTTGATTTTTCTTCTTTGTCTGGTCATCTACCTCCTTCTCTGCCACCATGTTTTTCTTTTCTCCTATGACTTCAGACTTCCCCAACACACAATTTCTTGGTGACTTTGTTGCTAGTTGTGGAGGTTCTAGATCCATCTTCCATGTTTTGAACCACTTCTTCTTTCTCCTGATGCATACATAGACGACCTCATCCAACACCATTAGACGAACATTCTAGCTGCTCTTTCTCTTGACGACGCAAATCCGGTGGTTCTGGTAAGGGTGAAGGATCAACCACCACCAATGGAGCTCGTAGTGACTCCAACGACTGCTCACACATCACATCTGATTCCATAAGCCCCTCTTTTGAATCTTTTTTCACGAGTACTTGATTTTCCTCTTCTCTGTTTTTTTTTTTTTGTAAAACATTCTAAAATCGAAAAGAGTTCTGCTTTCACTGGATTATCTTCCTCGTTCTCCAACTTAGAATTTTGTTGATTTTCATATTCTGGCTTTTGAGACTTCGAATCTTCATCTTCTACCAAACAAATCTAAGGAAGATATTTTTCTACGAAAGCTTTTTCAAATTTCCTCCAGCTTACGTAAGGATTGAGCCACTCCAGCATTGGTACCAATTGAATGCAAATCCTCTAAGCCCTTTCTCAGCGTCTATCATCTTCTCTTCTTCTTGAGTTTTCTTGGTTTGAAAATATTGCTCAAGATGGATTATCCATCCCCAAGCATCATCTCCATCTCCAATTGATACGATACCAAGCTCAATTAAGAGAAGAAAAACTGATATTGTATTAAAAAAGCTAAACCTAACTCAGAATTCAACAAATCCAGTACATAGCAATGGAACGATGAAGAAAATATTAAGGAAAATGGAAAGAAAACGACAAAAAAGTAAAGGAGTGACCTATATTAAGCCAGGACAAATTTGAGAATGCCCTAATTCTCTCCCAAGCCCAAATTAGTCCCAAGTTCTAGCCTTCCTTCCTAGTCATTTCTTTCCCTTATTATACCGATTCTTTCCCTGCATTCAGGTGTTGTTTCTCAAGTGTGACTCTACCTCCCTGTCACTAACAAAATTGCCTTCCACTCATATTTACTTCTAACTGCCTTGCTGACTCAACTTCTTCTAGAATATACCTTTTGAGGTGGTTTTAGGGGTGGTATCCTACCATTACCACTCATGCCCACATGCACAAATGGTAAATCCAGACTTTCTTGCAGGTTCCTGTGGCTGTGGCAGCGTTATGCAAAGGGACTTGATAGGCTGTTTGCCTTCCTCTATTTTCCAAAAAAAAGAAAAGAGTGTTTTGGGTTTTAGATTCAATGCAGCATGGGAAATATGGAATCTATTAAAAATAAAGCAAAAGCCAAAAGCTTAAGTAGTCCAATCAATACATGACGTGGAACGATAAACTTAAAGTACTCTTGTAGGTCAGGGTACTCCTCTAACTAGAACAAGAATCCTTCGGCACTCTTCTAGGACAAAGTACTCCTCTAATTGGACTTCAGATACTCTACGAGGACAAATAAATTTTTATTATTATAACTATTCGGAATATGGATAACATAAGGTATCTACAGGATATTTATAACTCAGATAATTAAAATATTAAATGAATCCTAATTAAATATAAAATCTTAATCAAATATTAATTTCCCAAAATACGAAATCCTAATTAAATAAGAAATATTAACTTGATAATATTTTCCCAAGAACACATAACTTAAATTCCTAATATTAATGAGAATCTCTTAAAGAAGCTGAAATTCTAAAATTTCTACGAATAACATAATAATCCCTAAATACTACAAGAATATGCTTCTTCATTCTACATCTATGTGGTCTTTAAAGTTTGAATTAAATGACTGCAAGAAGCTTGGTAAGAAACAACTATAAAAGGGAGGGGAAACAACAAAAAAGGAGAAAAGATGTACGGAAGCTAAAGCATATTAATAACCCCCCACCCCCAAAAAAAAAAACCTCCTTATTTTTAGGACATCTTTAGCTCCACTTATGCAGGTCTGAGACCTGGGACATATCTCGCCACCCAAGCAATCGCAGCACAAATAGCAAATTTAAATTTTAAAAAAATAACCTTTCTATGATAAATATTAGAGCATAATGTCATACGATACAATGGGGGAGATTTAACATTTGCCAAAAACATTTATTTTCACTGAGTAATCTTTCTGTGTAATTAACTATCAGACTTTTTTTTTTGAATAAAAATATCAGACTAATAGTTTTGATTTCAGGCCTCCAAACAGAACACCGTTGCTTCAAACATGCAACAGATGCAGAACTAAAATTGCATGTATAAAGAAATCACTTTCATGACATATTTCAATCTTTCGAAACTAATTTTTTTCACAAATCTTTTGCAAATTAAAAAATTACTCATAAGTCCTCCAAGCCATAATACATGAGAATAAGCTTTGCTACGCTAGCAGTTAACTTCATTGCTAATCAATTTTGCACTCATGAACCACCAAATTGTTAGCATGCAGTGGGACATTACAAGAACAGAGAAAAAATTTATGAAAGCACAATTAAAATGTTTCTTCAATTCATCCTTCTCAGAGATCTTTCTCATAATACATTCATTCAGCATTAATGAAAACAGTAATTATACTATGCTACATGAATATCTACAAATTGTCATTCTATATTCTTATATATGTCAGTTTTACTCTTTATACTCTAAAATTCTTTTAAGCCACATGAATTACCACACAATAACAGTCCATCTGAATAGCATGTAGAAGATTGAATATCATTTAAAATTGCAGCCAGTTATCAATATTTGGCATTACTTTGAAACTTTATTTAAAGAATTATAGGTATAACAATACCCTCAAGCGGTGTGGACTCATGTCGATAGGCAATCTTAGTTTGAGTCAAGGTAGGGGTGTTAGCATATTTCTTAAATATCACTCCACCTGTTTAATAATTATTTCATGTTTGCTCAACCCAGATACTACTGATTTATGAATAGGGTCAACCATTACTCCAGCTGTTTAACTCATTTACTAAGCAAGTCAAATTCATAATGCCTGAGAATAGATTTCTAACTAGTTTATTGAGCTGTTGACTATAACTCTACTAGTATAATCATCCTATATAAACCACCAAAGAATCAATAGCTTACAACCTGTCCATCAGTTAGTAAATATTAAACTAAATATGCCAAGAACAAACTAAAATCTGAATAACATAAAATAAAAATAAGGAAAAATTGTATTTTCCTTATTCCATTGATTACAAAATTGCAGTATAAGTAACTAGGGAAAAAACAATACAGCAAAGGTTGTATAGTAGTCTGGGAAACACAATAAAAATTAGGTATTGATTATGTCACAGAATCCTGTTAGATTGTGTCTAACTATACCTATTCTATGAGATTCTGTATGCTCCTAAAAACAAGCTAAAAATCAAGAATTGATCACCAACACTCCCCCTCAATCTAGGTGGTAGATATATATATCATGCCCAGATTGGATCTTAGGTTCTCATAAGTAAGCTTTGAAAGAGCTTTAGTCAAAATATCAGTTGTTTGGAAGCATGAGGTTATGTGCTCAAGATTGATGACCTTCTTGCCAATTTTTATTTATTTATGAAATGTGTTAAATATCAGGATCCGAGAGATTTGTGGGTAATCCGTGGAGATTCTATGAGAGAGCATGCCACTGAAGAACGAGGCATAACTAGATAGTAAAGACCCCGTGACTTACGGCCCACTCCAATCCACTTCCCTGTACCCGGATCTTGCACAGAAACAGAATGGTTAGAGAAGGTAATAATGCAAGTAAGGGGATCAATTTACTAACAGAAATTAAGTTATAAGGGATGCCAGAAATGTAATAGACAAATGTCAAGATCAAAGAAGAGGTCGGACGAGCTTGTCCAATCCCACGAACAGGGGCTTTAATGTCATCAGCAAGGGTAAAGGAAGGTAAATGATCAGAATAAGTAAAGAAATGTAAACAACTCCTTATTACCACAAAGGTGATCGATCGGTAGCACCTGAGTCAAATATCCAAGGACCAAGTGATGTAGAATGAGAAACACAAGAAACAGGATTACCAGTATCCGGAGCAGAAGGCTAAGACTGAGGAGAAGCTTTCCTGAGAAGAGTCTGGAGTGTGGCATAGTCTGCAGGAGAGAGAGATAGACTGAACCAAATGAAGCAGTATCTGACTGAGCTATATTCGTAGCATGAGAAGGTCGCAGATGAGGATACTTCGTGTAACAACGCTCCTCATAATGACCAAGTTGCTGACAATTACTACAGCGAGGTCTCTAACCACGTCTGCCCTCACCTCGGCCACGATCGCGACCACTGTTCCTGCGAGAGTCAGTACTAGAAATAAGAGCAGTGGAATCAACAACAGAAGATGAATCAGGCGCAGACACTAGTTTCTTGTTGAGATTTAAAAGGCGCTGGTAAGTCAATGATAAATCATGATCCCCACTAGTCAAGATAGTGTCACAGGCACTATCATACTCCTCGAAAAGACCAAAAAGAGTGGTAACCATAAAGAGGCGCTCCACCTGTTTCCTATATGCAGAAGCATCAGTAGGATAAGGCAACATATCCAAGTACACCTGCATCAAAGATCAACTTTTGCCAATATATGTCTCCATTTGAATGTCAAATGATTTGCACAAATCCATGAATTGGGAAATGATAGAATAGAGCTGCTGAATATCATTACTGTAGAGGTTTTTAGCTTTCTCCCACATTTTCATAGGATGTCTGAAAAGAATAGAAAATGTCCAGAATGATTGGATCAATAAACTGCCAAAGAATACTCAGAAGCTGGTTGTCAATCCTTTTCCAATCAGATTTTTCTTCCATGGGAATAACAGTAGATTGACCTGTGAGATGTCGCCCATGCCTCTGTCCAAAGAACCAGACGCGAACAGAGGTAGCTGAATTCTTGTGGTTAACAGAACCCTTCATTTTGGAGGAGGTAATGAGTCCAACATTAATGGAGATGATACCCGAAGAACTTTTGGCAGGAAGAGGAGGAGAACTGACCTCCGAGTGAACAGGAGATGATGCTGCCATTATGAATGCAATAAAAACTTGCATAATAGAATCAAACCGATAGCCAAACAAGAAGAAACGCGCCAAACAAGAGTGCCACGAATAACCAAGAGCAGTGGAAGAAAGAGATAAAACTGATCAATTCTATCCTAGAATGACCAAAAAAGAACGCCGAAAGAGTAACTCTGGCTATGTGACCAATTATATCTGATCAATTCTATCCTCGAATGACCCATTCAACCCAAAAATTTAAGCTATTGGGTGAGGCTACATTAATGGTTTTATATATCTCTAAAAAATGAAACTCAATCTTCAGTTGCTTAGTTCTATTGTGACGAACTAAGTTCATGACAATGCTTATGACAGCTTTGATATCGCATAGACTTTCATAGTGTTGTTTGACTAGATTTTAAGTTCCTAAAGTATCCTTTGCAAACAAATTCCCTTGCAAATACCATGGGCCATGGCCTACAAATGTACAATAGCCAGTTGTGGATCTCCGGTTAGTCAAAGATCCTGTCTAATCTGCAGAAATGAAGATTTCAATACCTCTGTTGAGATTCTTGTTGAAATGAAGACCTTTACCTATGGTCCCTTTAGGTATTCGATAAATTATCTTCATGGGGTTTGTCATATAACAACTTACCATAATCACAACAAACATGTTTGGTCTGGTATGGCTGTTGATTGGAGGACTTTCTTCTTCTATCCCACCTTTCCTTATAGGTTCCATTGGGGTGCCAGTTGTCTTACATCCCAGCATACTCGTTTAAGTCTAGTACATACTTCCTTTGAGACATAGAGATCAAGCGAGCAACTACGATTCCTAGCAGGTACTTGAGCTGAGTAAACTTCAAATTATTTTGCCAAAAAATTCTTGAGGTGCTTATTTTCTTCACTATCATCACCTGTGATGATGAAATTATCTGTTTGACATTGCATGAACCCATTTTTCTTGACAACTCAAGTCAACCTATCAAACCATTCTTAGGGCAATTTCTTGACACTATATTTGCGGGGTCTGCACAGTTTACCAGATTTTTTTTTATCCGGCAGGAGTTTGCATAAAGATTTCCTCTTTTATTTCCCCACTAAGGAAGGCATTTTTAATGCCTAGTTGGTGTAGAGGCCAATCTAAATTTATGTCTAGGGATACGATAACCCAGACTGAATTAACTTTTGCCACTAGAGTAAATGCTTCCACATACTCAACATCGTACGATTGGGTGAATCCTTTTGCTAATAACTAAGCTTTGTACCACTCTACCACCCAGGTGTGTTTGTAGTGGCTATCGATCAGGTTGGCTATAGCCATGCTACCACTCTGCAATCGAGATACCACCTCTGAGGTGCCGCTTTCCTGTCGTTTTCCATGGGTGAAGCAACGATAGAGGTTGTTGTCAACCGTGGTTCACATCGTGCAAGGATACCATAAAAAATATTATATTTTCCTTATTCTGTTGATAACAAAATTTCAGCATAAATAGGGAATTATGTAAAAAAAAAAAAAGGGTACAGTAAAGGCTGTACACTAATCTAGGCCTAAGAAAAACTAGGTTCTGATTTTGTCAGTAACAGGTGCTGATTCTGTCAGTAATAGGTAATTAGGTACTGATTCTGTCAGTAATAAATATCGATTCTTTCAGGAACAAAATTCTGTCTAACTATACCTAATCTGTCAGATTCTGTCTGCTCCTAAAAACAACGCTAAAAAGATTAGGAACTCATCACAACAAAAACAAATTTGAATGCTTCAGCCCAACATCCATTAACCCAAAGTATGGTACCAATAGACATAGCAATTCAACTATTTATTACATGAAACAGAAAACAACAGAGTCATAAACAAAACGGCAGGTTCATAAAAGTAACATAGTCATAGAAGCAAAATTAAACAAACTTTAAGACAAGATCAAAAAGCAATTTATATGAAGGGTAAAAATTATCAATTTATGTTATCAAAAAAAAAAAAAAATTATCAATTTAGGGCTTCTTTCTTCATTAAATTTTGCAATTTATTAAGAAAGTAGTCTTTTCAAAGTAAATTATAAATTCATTTATAAAAAGTTAAATGGGTTAACAAACAACAAAAGTTTACCCATTTATACATGATTAAATAAACAGTCAGCTTTACAAGGTTCGTTCCAACCTGGATCCAACCAAAATATTATTTGCGTTTGCCAAGTCAGCCGTTTTTATTAACTTGAACTTGCATGTGGAAAACCCAGACCTTTAGATACAGTTTTGATTCAAGGTCATGTTAATAGTTGATGTATGAAATTTCCATCCATATCCTCACATCGAAGTTATGTTTTTACTGCAAAAGGCTCACACCATTGCTAGATAATTAATAGCAGGTGATTGTTCCATAGATGCGGGTAGCGGGCCCCCTCTGCAATTTTCCGCAACGCAATATGATGATTTGGAATTGTGGCCAATTACGGTGAAATCACGCCAATACAGTGAAGGAACGGCAAATACCCTGTTTGCCTCTATGAAACTGGACCAACTGGTGTCCCATGTGCAATTTAAGGGGGTAAAATTGATTTTCAACCCTTTTTTGCAGGATGTTACTGCTACACACTATCAAACCCTATCTCTCTTAACTCAATGTTCTCTCTCTCGACATTTCCATCAATCCCACCACAGTAGTTGCACTCCAATTTCTCATCTATTTTGGACTCATTTTGTGGTTTTCCGGCAAGGCCACCTCTGCCCCAGCAAGCCTACCTCTATTGTTGCATATATTTCGGCCTCTATTCACTACTTTGTTCCTTATTCCAGCTGGGCCACCTCTGTTTTCTCTTCTAGTTTGGCCTTTGTGCACTACTTAGTTTCCTGTTCCAGCAAGCCCACCGCTAATGTAGACTTCGCTGTAGTGGCTATATCACTACCTACTATCTCGCTATAGCATTTTGGGGGTCTAGCGCTACACGCTGCTATCCAAGTTTGAGAACTGTTAGAGATATAATATAAATCATTAAAGAGGCCCTCACCCAACAGCTTAAACTTTTAGGTTGAATTGGTTCTTTACATAGTATCAGAGCCTCGGTGTCAAGGGTTCGATCCTCACCGCCCCCATTTTCTCTTGTGGAATTTCTCAGCACAGGTAGGTAGGCCTGTGCATTATCCACCTTCTATGCCCAGTGGACTCTCATGTGAGGGGGCGTGTTAGAGAAGTATATAAACCATTGATGGGCCTTCACTTAAAAGCTTAAATTTTTGGATTTAATTGGTTCTTTACAAGAAATATGCACCATTGTAGGGCTTGAATAAGGTCAGATGTACACAATGTTATGCCTATGAGTGGAAAGGCTTTTTCAACGACCAGAACCTATGACCCTGCTCACAAGGCAGAAAACATAAAGTTGTGCTAAGGCTTTCTCTCTTTGGAGAAAACACAATAATGCAGTTAAAATTCTTGATGGAAAATTCATAATGCAAATAATCTTTTTCTTACTGGATGATAAAAACGTGAAAAAATTAATCTTTGTGAATGTTTGACCATGATATCTTTCTCGTTATGAAGTGCCAAGATTAGAACTGTAAATTCGGGCCTAGCCATTTTTGCAGGCAGGTCCAATCCCGACCAATTTAGGTATAACTGTATAAGCCTTTGTTGACTTAGCAATTAGCAAGCCACCATCTTGGATTGTAAGTATAATAAAGGAAATATACGAACAGAATTACGCACGCTTTAATGCTCAATATATACAAAATAAAATGATAACTACCAATTCAAGTGAAACATACTAATTTGCTTCAAGATTTGACATGGCATTCAAAAATCATGTGGACAAAATCAATATGTGCATTGAAGTTGTACCTGCAAAGAAGATGGTCCACTGTTTGGTTCTACAGGCTGCCTCAGCGACAGAACCTCTCTTGCCCTCATTAACTGGACAAAAAAGTTCTGGCCTTTATACTCCTTCCATTTTGATGGTTTTGGTATCAGTTCAGTTACAGGATCAAGAGGATTCTTTGCAATCTGCTTCATCCAGTTTAGCATTCCAGATAATGCTTCCCGTTTGCGTTTACGACTGTTAAATTCCTTCTCAGCAACTTCTGCAAGAGTGGTAGCAAGATCATCCTTCACACAATTACAGAAATTTTCATCATCATCACCATTGACAAGTGGGACACCCTCACATTTGATAATTTGATATTTGGCATCCAACAAATTAGTATCACTCTTATGGTTAACCAGATCAATGTAATTTCTAATTTTATTTGATTCTAACAGGAAAAGTTCATCATCTTTCTCCTTTTGCTTTGGACATAAGAGGCATCTAAACTCTTTCTCAAGCTCTAACAGCGACGACTTAAAACCCCAATCAGACAAGTGGTTCTCATTTTTGAAACTGTTCTCCTCAAAAGTCTTCCTGAGCCATCCTTCAAAATCATTCAGATACTTATTATAAACTAATTTTACAGAAGCCAAAATTTTAAGGTTCAAACCCAATTCCTTTGTCACATCACCCCACAACCCTTTTACAGACACCACAGCATAGCCACCTCTTTCCTTCACAAGGGAGAACAGTTCATACAAATCTAGCAATTTACCATCCCCGAGAAAAACTGGCACAGGCCTAACAATGCCTCTGGAACAATCCTCCTTTAAGTAAACCGAAAAAAGTTGATTAAACAAGCATTTTTGTTTAACTATGTCATCATCAGCGTTATCAGTATGATCTTCCACAAGGCAAGATGCGCCATCAGCTTCAACTCCAATGCAATCTAAGGAATACCCATTTGAGAAAGTTGACAAGTCTGCCATGAACTTTGATTGGCTACCTCCGATTGCTTGAAATGTTTTGGTCAAAAAATCAAGGGAAATTAAAAAAAAAAGCCCTAGATTTCCATTTGTTCAATGTCCATGACACAAACACGAGCTAAAATCAATACGAGAGACAACTGGCCAAGAGAGAACAATTACACAGATACTACTGATAGAGTGATTTGAATGTGCAAAAGGATACAAAGGGTTTTTCCTCTTCTGTTGGCAGATTTATCTCATGATCATGGTCTCTAGCTACCTATCAAGGTATCACGTAATTAATGTATATGAGGCAATTAGGAGATATATATATATATATATATATATATATATATATATATATATATATATAGAGAGAGAGAGAGAGAGAGAGAGAGAGAGAGAGAGGGACATATGAAGATTTGAGGAGAGACAAAATCGAAATTAGAACCTGAGAATATTGAGTATTGATCAGTGGAGGGTGGCACAAACTGAAGCTAGATTTGAATGCTGCAAATGAAAATGAAGACAGTGAAGAAGCACAAATACAACACCAAACAAATGACTAAGGTGGAAATTATCCAACATAAAAAGACCGCTGTTCTTTCGGGGGCTTTTCTCTTACCTTCTTCTCCTTTGAAGATCTTAGTATAAATATGTATTAACATAAAATAAAAAATCAGAGTCACTCATGCCAATAAATAACTAGGGTTTGCTAATAAATAACTAGGGTTATTTAATAGATGGGCCGGGTCTATCAATTCGTTTAGGCCCGGCCCGTATTATTAAATACATTTAATATATTTAATTCAATATTATTTTGAAATATAATTAAAGATTAATTTGTACTATTATAAATTAAATATTTATTAATTAATTATTAATTTTATTCTTATTTAAGGTTGTAATTAATTAATTGTATGTGTTTTGTTATAATTTTCCTTGCAACGGTCCAAGATGGGTGGTATTTCTGATATTTCGATGCGGGACATATTTTATTTGGGAGTTCTCTTGGACGTTAAGATTCAATGAATCAACAAAGGTGTGTATTTTATGATTTTGTCATATTAGGGAAAAATTTCTCAATACCTTTTTTTTTTTAACAAGAGAAGTTCTCTCAATGCTTTAAATGCCCACGCCGGATATGTACTAAATTGTATCATGATGTTCTGAACCCTGCTCACATATCATTTTAATGGATAAACAACCTAACTCTTGGAACATATTATAGCCCCAGATGGCGAAGAGTTAACATTGAGGTGCCAAAGCTTCCCATCAATGTCTACTCTTGAGAAAAATCAGCCTTTATCAATAACTTTTATCTGTTGAGCAATGACCCTTTCAAGCTTCTACGATTATAAGACTCATTCAACTTGTATTAACTTAAGTTCATCACCTCTCTTAAAGTATTTTAATTTATAATTTTTTGAAATAAAAATATATTATTTTAAATATATGTATATTAAAATTTTATCCATCAAAATTATAGATATTTAATATGAATAATATGTGCAATGCGTGCCTAAGAAATTAACGCATGTGTCTCGATATTTCATGCCAATTGGATTCTTTATAATTACCTTTATTTATTAAAAAATTTAAATATTTAAAATTCAATTAAATTTTTTAGGATTATAATAATTCCACAATAATAAAAAAATTAAAATAATATGGAATAAGTATTTAAATATAAAACCAATTGATTTTCACGTGTGTTACGTGTACATTGCAAGGATTATTTAAATCTATCATAATTATGATAATATTATGCGTGCATTGCATAAATTATTTAAATTTATTATTTGTGACATTCAATTTATTATTTGATAAATGAATATTTAGTATACTTTTATTCATAATAAAAAAAGTATTATTGGTTATTTCAACCCATTATGATGTAGTATTTTAATGTTCACGATCTATTTGAAAATTTAGTATAGACAATAAAATTTTATAACTTAAATTAATATTTTATACATATTCATTATCATCATGCATTTTGGACATCTCGGATTTATTATTTTGATATTTAACGTCCAATAAGTTATCTTGTAGTTAATAAAATCAATATACTTTCTAATTTTACTTGAATTAACTATGTTTTTCTCCCTTAGATTTGGACATAATAGATCTCTAAATTCTTTCTCTGCCAACATAGTTGTTAAAATCTCGATTTATTTTTACGATGTTATGTTTTTACGATTTTTTTCATCAAAATGATTTTATCAATATTCCAAACGCTTTTACGCTTTTACAATTTTTTAATTCCTTTCCGATTTTACTTAAAATCCTTATTTTAACAACATTGGTTGCCAACAATTTAAAACCCCAATTAGATACATGATTCGCATTTTTTAATTGTTTTTTTTTTCTTTCAACAATCGTCCTTCAAAATTATTCAGATACTTATCATGAATTAATTTAACTTCTATTTCAATTCTTTTATCATAATGAATGGAAGAATCTTGAATGATTAATGAAAATAATATTACAAAACAAAAACAATAAATAAAAAAATCTTGAATAATTAATAACAAAATATTGCATAATAAAAAATAATGTGAAAATTTTTTAAGATGTCATTAAACAAGACATGCATATGGCACAAATCTAGGAATTCACAATAGAGTTAATAAATTATCAAAGATATTTTTGGTACATATTTAATTAGAACGTTTTTTAATATTCTATGTAAATACTCGTTATATTTTGCCTTATTTGTCATGTTATATTTTTGGAAAAAATGTGTATCATTTTAAAGGACACAAAGTTGTATCATTTTAAGTGAGAGAAAGAGATAAATCACGGGAGAGAAAACGAGGAGAAATTTTTTTAAAGATGTGGATCTCACTTTTTATAAGAGTAAAACTGTGAAAGGATGTCAGATGTGTCATTTAAAATGACACACCTTTTTTTCCTATGTTTTTACCATCTAGTCAACACCGGTCTCTCTATTATATTTTACAATAAATATTTTAACACTTTTAATCCAACAAGATCTTTGAAATATTTTTACTGAAAAGTTTTATTAAAAGAAAAATAAATAAATACCATATGAACTAAAATTTTATCCATTAAATAAAAATACTTATAATTATAGAATTTTTTTTTTGGTAGGCATAACTATAGATGTTTAATTTAAATGATTTGTGCAATGTACGGGTAAGATAAATAATTTTAATAAAAAATTTATTCCTAAAATAAGAAATCAATACATGTGTCTTAACAATTTCATATTAAATTCTATATAACTACCTTTGTTTATTACGAATAGTAAGGAAATATTAAAAAATTAGATATGTATTTTGATAAATATCTAAAATTAAAAATAATATAGGAATGTAGTAAAATATTAATTTGTGGAAAACTTGAATTTTGAATATGAATTTTGAAACCGTTCACTATTCTCAATTTATGATTCTGTAACCACCATGTAAATGGAATATTAATTCCATCATTCATGGTTGTAATCTTATATATGGACATTGTTTGCAGTGGAAAACGATTGGATAATGAGAATCTTATATATAGACATTGTTTGTGGTGGAAAACGATTGGATAATGAGAATCGGAGTTCCTCCCTATTTCCCTTTGTCTCTTCTTCTCATACTTTATCTTTTAACATGATTTTTCCTTTCGTTTCATAGCATATTATTAGCACAATGGTCTTTACCAACTAAGGTTAAAATATTTTTGTAGTAATAATTTTTGTTTGCGAGGTAGGTATCTTATAGGTATTCATTTGTTCATTCTTTAATCAACTTTTAGCTCATCTTAATATATCACAATTTTCTATTCTTGAAATGACACTGGGTAGCCTCTTGCTCTTAAAGTTATAATGAGTATTTGAAAATCTTTATTTGATATTTGACATCTTATTCTTGCTCTTAAAATAGCATTGAGCTTTGGTAATCCGTATTATTAATTTAAGGATTTTTTCAATATAGTGTCATGTCAAATATTGAAAAATTAAAATTTCACATTATGAAAGTGCGTATAAATAATTATAATTTTAGAGTTGTTGGTTCATAAGCAAGTCAATGAACTACTGTTAAAAAATAATTTTCTTAGACATGCTGGTTCAAAAGTATTACCCAAAGCAAATGCTAACTCTATAAAAAAACACTATATATTTTAGGAATGTGAGCGCAGATAAGGATATATCCCTTGATATGTTGGTAAAAAATCTAACCTTCGATCAAATCATGATAAAAGAAAGAAGTCAAACGAAGGAGGTTAAATAAAATAATAATAATAAACTAAAGATGAGCATAGTAAATCTCACGATATTGAAAATAAGCCTATAATTATGATTGATGACAATTATTGAGACCAACAATACCTTTGTTAGCTTTTGCTCTTAGCAAATACATATTTAGATTAAAGTTTCTTATTATTTTATTTTGGATTAATTTAATTCATTACTCAATTATTCTTTTACCACTTTCTTTATGTTATTTATAATTTAAATATTTTTCTTTTCATTCGTGGAAATTTCGTTGACTAACATGTTTTTGTCTCATATTCAGTTTTTTAATTTTGTTAACTTCCTAAAAAAGTTACATTTTATGCATCCCGGAAGAATCGCACAAAATCAATGATTTTGCTTGGTGATCATTTTTATTAATATTATTAATATTTGGAGAATAGTTTCTAAAGAACTATAACTTTAGATCATGATTGAAAAGATCCAGCTGTACAATAATTTGAAATAAATAAATTGAGAGACAACATTCTTTATATTTTAAGTCTATCAAAAAAAAAAAGTCTATCAATGTGCTTTAGAAATAGTCATATGAAGAAAAATAGTGGGTAAAGTTTGGCCAATGGGTTTAGCCCTATTCACTAAAGTGAATGTTTCAAATTATAATTTTAGTCATGATAAAAGTTATTGTCATAATTGTTGATTATAGATATGACTACGACAAACATTATTAACTTGATAGAAGGCTCTAGAAGAGCTTGAATTATGTTACCTTGGAGAAACAGTCAAGGAATGAAATAAGGTCTCACGCTAATGTGCAATACCCTGTTTGTAACCGACTTGTTAACATCACTTATGGTATTAAACACAACATAATTTATTATTAAACATAAGCTATAATATAAAATGTTAATTTTAACACATTGGTAAATGTAAAGAAAAAATGACTAAACAATAACACAAGAATGGATGAATTGTGTTTTACTTCTTTTGCAAGAAACAAAGAAAATCAAATCCCGTTTAAAAGAAAATGCAAAACGAATTGAAACAGAAACTAAACCTTTCCCATCACAAAAATAAATTTAAAATATACCAAATAACATGCAATAACAGTGATATAGCAGCGGTAATAAAAAAGTTAAGAGAAAGGAGATAAAAATAATAAAATCTTGAAACCCTTTTTAACCAAACATGTAAGAACAGATTTGATCAATAAACAAACACTCCCCGGCTCTAAAACAAATTCAAATCATTATATATAATGAATCAAATAAGAGTTATATGTAGCGAAAAATAAAAGGATAGGAAAAAGAGAAGAAAACATCAAGATTTATCATGATTCACTCTCCAACCACTTGAGAGCTACATCCAGACTGAGGTCGACCGTTCCACTTTCTTCAAGCTTTCAACCGGTACTTGAAAAATTGATTTACAAGACATGTGACCAAACCTTGATCACGCTCAACCTAAGCCCCTGAGGATCATTCCACTTGTATCGTAAACACTCACAACAATCCAAATCGCCCAAATATTGTAGGCCAACCTCCCTATGTCCAGAATTACAAAAGAAATCAAAAGAAAATTATGGCATGATTGACGAAATGACAACACTTTACTTCAATGGCACATGGGATCTTGTTCGCGCTCCTCCCGAGAAGTTAGCTGTCGATGGGTATTCACAAACAAAGTTGGTCCTAATGACAATGTTTACTGCCTCAAAGCCAGCTTACTGGCCAAGGGATACACTCAGATTTTTTGCCTTGACTATAGGACACTTTCTTTCCTGTTTCCAAAATGGCTTATTTCACTTGTTTCTTGCACTTGCTGCCATTCATGATTGGCCCTTCCTTTAGCTTGATATCAAAAACGCATTCTTACATGGTAATTTGCAAGAAGAAGTATACATGGAGCAACCATAAGGTTTTGTTGCTCAGAGGGAGTCTGGAATGGTATTAAAGCTTCGTAAATCCTTATATGGCCTGAAGCAATCTTCTCGAGCTTGATTTAGTCGCTTTAGTTCTGCTGTTCAAGCCTTCAATTCAATTCGAAGTGAAGTCGGTCATTCTATTTTCTATCAGTGTAGCTCTTCTGATCAATGCATCTACCTCCTGGTCTATGTTGATGCCATCATTATTACTGGCAGCAATCAAGTTGAGATTGATCAGTTGAAGAGGTACTTATTCAGTTAATTTCAGACCAAAGACCTTAGCATACTTCATTATTTCTTAGGGATCGAAGTGGCATAATCCAGGCAGTAAATTTCCATTTGTTATAGAAAGTATGCCCTGGATATCCTATAGGAGACTGTTATGTTGGGATGTAAGCACATTGATACACCTATGGATCCTAATGTTAAGCTATTACCCGGACAGGGTGAGCCATTGGCAAACCCCAGTCGTTATCCCATATTAGTTGGAAAGTTGAACTATCTTACTGTGACAAGGCCGGACATCTCTTTTGCAATTAGCGTGGCAAGTCAATTCATTGATTCTCCTTGTGACTCTCATTGGGATGCAATTATCAAGATTCTTCGATACATCAAAAAATCACCAGGAAGAGGTTTATTATAGACAAATAAAGGGGATACAGATGTGTGTAGCTATTCATACGCTAACTGAGCAGGTTCTCCTTCAGACAGAAGCTCCACTTCGAGGTATTGTGTCCTCCTTGGAGAAATTTTGATCTCCTGCAAAAATAAGAAGCAAACTGTGGTAGCCAGGTCAAGTACTGAGGTAGAATATCAGGCAATGGAAAATACAACCTATGAGCTCATCTGGCTGAGACAATTGATTAAAAAATTACATCTATGTGAACAACGACCCATGAAACTCATTTGTGACAATCAAGCTGCACTGCACATATCCTCTAACCCATTTTTTATGAAAAGACCAAACATATATAAATTAATTGTCACTTTGTTAGAGAAAAGATTAAGTCAGGAGATATCGAGACAACATTTATCAATTCCAATGATCAACTTGCAGATATTTTCGCCAAGTCTTTTAGAAGTCCCCGAATAGATTACATATGTAATAAGCTGAGAGTTTATAATAGATACGCGTCATCTTGAGGAAGAGTGTTAGAAAGATAAATATTATCTGTATTTATTACATTCTTATATGTAAATGTTTATTTCCTTATTTTAGGATATGAGTTAGGTCTGGGCTTTTCTTTTAAGTCCATTAGGGTCTTCATATATTGTACACCTTTGTATTATTTCAATACACAATATACAACATTTATATTTTCATATTCTCAAGTACCACAAATGCGATAATTAATCCTTCATTAATCTGAATGTTTGTTCTGAAAATATGGGCCTATTTGGTCTGATGTATAAGGCCTGATAGTATAAACTTATACTATACGTTATCGCATTAGGAGAGAGATAGAGGTACATATGAAGATTTGAGGAGAGACAAAATCAAAATTAGAACCTGAGAATATTGAGTATTGATCAGTGGAGGATGGCACAAACTGAAGCTAGATTTGAATGCTGCAAATGAAAATGAAGACAGTGAAGCACAAATACAACACCAAATAAATGACTAAGGTGGAAATTATCCAACATAAAAAGACCGTTGTTCTTTCGAGGGCTTTTCTCTTACCTTATTCTCCTTGAAGATCTTAGTATAAATATGTAATAAAATAAAATAAAAAATTCAGAGTTACTCATGCTAATAAATAACTAGGGTTTGCTAATAAATAACTAGGGTTATTTAATGGATGGGCCGGGCCTATCTTTCGATTCGTTTAGGTCGGCCCGTACTATTAAATATATTTAATTAAATATTTTTTTGAAATAAAATTAAAGACTAATTTTTTTTAGAATAAATTAAATATTTATTAATTAATTATTAATTTTATTCTTGTTTAAGGTTGTAATTTATTAATTGTATGTGTTTTGTTATAATTTTCCTTACAACAGTCCAGGACGGGGTGGTATTTGTGATATTTCGACGTGGGACATATTTTATTTGGGAGTTCTTTGAATGTTAAGATTCAATGAATCAACAAAGGTGCGTATTTTCTGATTCTGTCATATTAGGGAAAAATTTCTCAATATTTTTTTTTTAACAAGAGAAGTTCTCTCAATACTTTAAACGCCCACACTGGATATGGAATGATATGTATTGTGATGTTTTGAACCTTGCTCACGTATCATTTTAATAGGTGAACAACCTAACTCTTGGTACATACTATAGCCTCAGGTATCAAAGAGTTAACATTGAGGTGCCAAAGCTTCCCATCAATGTCTATTTTTGAGAAAAATAAACCGGTTATCAATAACTTTTAGAGTAAAGCCTCTTTTGGTCCTTGACAAAAAATACGGTCCCCATTTTAGTCCCTTACAAAAAAAATAGTCCCGAGATCTCTAAGAAAATCAAAGTGAACTCATTTAGTTGAAATCGTGATCCCTCACAAATTCAAAAAAGACCCACATTAGTCCCTCAAAAGGACTAAAATGGGTCCACTTCGAATTTCATAGGGACCAGACGACTAATTTTTTTTTTTGTAAGAGACTAAAGTGAGAATCGTTTTTTTTGTTAGGGATGCAAAAGAGACTTTATTCTAACTTTTATCTGTTTAGCAATGACACTTTCAGGCTTCCACGATTGTAAGATTCATTCACCTTGTATTAACTTAAGTTCATCACCTCTCTTAAAGTATATTAATTTATAATTTTTTGAAATCAAAATATATTATTTTAAATATATGTATATTAAAATTTTATCCATCAAAATTATAGATATTTAATATGAATAATATGTGCAATGCATGCCTAAGAGATTAATGTGTGTGTCTCGATATTTCATGCCAATTGGATTCTTTTTTATTACCTTTATTTATTAAAAAATTTAAGAAAATTTTTAAAATGCAATTAATTTATTTAGGATCATAATTAATTCTACAATAATAAAAAAAATTAATTTAAATGATTTGTGCAACACCGTGTTTGCAACCGACTTGTTAACATCACTTTATGGTATTAAATGCAACATAATTTATTATTAAACAGAAGCTATAATATAAAATGTCAATTTTAACACTTCGGTAAATGTATAGAAAAAATGGCTAAACAATAACACAAGAAGGGGTAAATTTTGTTTTACTTCTTTTGCAAGAAACAAAGAAAATCAAACCCTTTTTTCAAGAAATCAATGCAAAACGAATTGAAATAGAAACTAAACCTTTCCCATCATAAAATAAATTCAAAATATACCATATAACATGCAATAACAGTGATATAGCAGCGGTAATAAAAAAGATAAGAGAAGAGAGATAAAAATAATAAAATCTTGAAACCCTTTTCAACCAAACATGTAAGAACGAATTTGATCAATAAACAAACATTCCCCGCCTCTAAAATAGATTCAAATCATTATATATAATGAATCAAATACGAGTTATATGCATCGAAAAATAAAAGGATAGGGAAAAGAGAAGAAAACACCAAGATTTATCCTGATTCACTCTCCAACCACTTAAGAGCTACATCCAGACTGAGGCCGACCGTTCCACTTTCTTCAAGCTCCCAACCGGTACTTGAAAAATCGATTTACAAGACCTGTGACCAAACCTTGATCACGCTCAACCTAAGCCCCTTAGGATCATTCCACTTGTATCACAAACACTCACAACAATCCAAATCGCCCAGATATTGTAGGCCAACCTCCCTACGTCCAGAATTACAAAAGAAATCAAAAGAAAATGATGGCATGATTAATGAAATGCTGCACTTTACTTCAATGGCACTTGGACAGACTTCTTGGGCCTTATATGGCCTGAAGCAGTCTTCTCGGGCCTGATTTAGTCGCTACAGTTCTGCTGTTCAAGCCTTCAGTTTAATTCGAAGTGAAGTCGATCATTCTATTTTCTACCGGTGTAGCTCTTCTGATCAATGCATCTACCTCTTGGTCTATGTTGATGCCATCATTATTACTGACAGCAATCAAGCTGAGATTGATCAGTTAAAGAGGTACTTATTCAGTTAATTTCAGACAAAAGACCTTAGCAGACTTCATTATTTCTTAAGGATCGAAGTGGTATAATCCAGGCAGTATATTTCCATTTGTTAGAGAAAGTATGCCTTGGATATCCTAGAGGAGACTATTATGTTGGGATGTAAGCACATTGATACACCTATGGATCCTAATGTCAAGCTATTACCCGGACAGGGTGAGCCATTGGCAGACCCCAGTCGTTATCGCAGATTAGTTGGAAAGTTGAACTATCTTACTGTGACAAAGTCGGACATCTCTTTTGCAATTAGTGTGGCAAGTCAATTCATTGATTCTCCTTGTGACTCTCATTGGGATGCAATTATCAAGATTATCTGATACGTCAAAAAATCACCAGGAAGAGGTTTATTATAGACAAATAAAGGGAATACAGATGTGTGTAGCTATTCAGACACTAATTGGGCAGGTTCTCATTCAGACAGATCCTCCACTTCGAGGTATTGTATCCTCCTTGGAGGTATTTTGATCTCTTGCAAAAATAAGAAGCAAACTGTGGTAGCCAGGTCAAGTGTTGAGATAAAATATCAGGCAATGGAAAATGCAACCTATGAGCTCATTTGGTTGAGACAATTGATTAAGGAACTACATCTAAGTGAACAACGATCTATGAAACTCATTTTTGACAATCAAACTACATTGCACACATCCTCTTACCCAGTTTTTACGAGAAGACCAAATATATAGAAATTAATTGTCACTTTGTTAGAGAAAAGATTCAGTCAGGAGATATCAAGAGAACATTTGTCAATTCCAATGATCAACTTGTAGATATTTTTCCCAAGGCTCTTGGAGGTCCCCAAATGGGTTACATAT
Organism: Gastrolobium bilobum; assembly: GCF_033153095.1. NCBI lineage: Eukaryota > Viridiplantae > Streptophyta > Magnoliopsida > Fabales > Fabaceae > Gastrolobium > Gastrolobium bilobum. The sequence continues at coordinate 109,843 of NW_026896450.1, read as the reverse complement.
GTAATAAGCTGAGAGTTTATAATATATACGCGCCAGCTTGAGGAGGAGTATTAGAAATAAAAATATTATCTGTATTTATTACATTCTTATATGTAAATATTTATTTCCTTATTTTAGGATATGAGTTAGGTCTGGACTTTTCTTTTAAGTCCATTAAGGTCTTTATATATTGTACACCTTTGTATTATTTCAATACACAATATACAACATTTATATTTTCATATTCTCAAGTACCACAAATGCGATAATTAATCCTTCATTAAATTTTGTTCTAAAAATATGGGCATATTTGGTCTGATGTATAAGGCCTGATAGTATAAACTTATACTATACATTATGACATTTTCAGTTGTTTGGCGTGACTATCGTATAGTATAAGGTTATACAGCAGGATCCCTTAATACATCAAGATGATGTATAACTTAGGGCCTGTTTGGTGTGACGTATAAGGCATGATAGTATAAGCTTATACTATATGCTATGACATTTTCAATTTTTTGGTATGACCATCGTATAATATAAGTTTATACAACATAATATCTTAATACATCAAAACGATGTATAACTTAATCTGGCCTAAGGGTGATGGATAAGACCTGATAAGAGATTGATGTATTAACATCGTTGACCAATGTAATTCTCAAAAATTAATATATTATTTTAATATGAATCTATTAAAATAAAAATTTATTTTTCAATATATTAATTTTTAAAATATTGAATATTTTTATTTTTATAAAAATTAATTTATATTTTGGACACATTGAGCAATAAATTTTTATAAAAATTAATATCATATGACATTTTTTGAAGAATTATATAAATTCTTTATTAAAGGATATTTTTATTAAAAATATTTATTTTTATCATATATAGTATTATACAGTGCATTACCAAATACTAGATGATATTATCTTATACAATATATTATTTTATACAATACAGTGCCAAACGCTTGATAGTATTAAAATTCAATCAGGCCTTATATTATTAGGTCTTATACTATCAGGCTTTATTCTATACTATGCACCAAACATGCCCTTAATACATCAAAACGATGTATAACTTAATCCGGCCTAAGGGTGGGGGATAAGGCCTGATAAGAGATTGATGTATTAACATCGTTGACCAATGTAATTCTCAAAAATTAATATATTATTTTAATATTAATCTATTAAAATAAAAATATATTTTTCAATATATTAATTTTTAAAATATTGAATATTTTTATTTTTATAAAAATTTATATTATGGACACATGATCAATAAATTTTTATAAAAATTAATATCATATGACATTTTTTGAAGAATTATATAAATTCTTTATTAAAAGATATTTTTATTAAAAATATTTATTTTCATCATATATAATATTATACAGTACATTATCAAATACTAGATGATATTATCTTATACAATATATTATTTTATACAATACCGTGCCAAACTCTAGATAGTATTAAAATTCTATCAGGTCTTATACTATCAGACCTTATCTTATACTATGCACCAAACATGCCTTTTCGAGAGTGAAATTAGGCCTAATAAGGGATTAATGTATAAGGGTAATTATTCAGTTCCCTTTCTACCTCTTTCTTCTTCATCCTCTTCTTTCTTCATTTTTTGTTCAAGCATTACCTTCACTGGATACGCCACAAACCCACCTCCCTTTCCCTGAACAATTCCATCTCCGTCGCCAGCACTGGCCCCGGCGAGGTGGTCAAACGTCAGAGCCACCAACAAAAGTGAACCTACATGTGCTCGCCCTTAATGCACCTTAGCTGCTCTTTCCGCTGCAACCTCCACAAGAGCTTCCGATTGAAGATTGTGGATATGGATTTTTGACATACTTCGCTTCTTCGCTTCGTTCTTGTCTATGTATATAATATAGAATAGAATGCAAACGAAAAATTAATCAATGGATGCCATTGATGGCGATGATTGAAGCTTTTGCACCTAATTTCATGAAAACAATTTTAATTAAACATTAAAAATATACAACCACTATGCACTTCAAAATTGAAGTAATACTTCAATTTGAAATTTGAATTTGATTCATACAAGATTTTCGTTTTGTTATTAAAGTATATTTTTGTCAAAAATATTTATTTTTATCATGTCTAGTATTATTCAATGCATTTCCAAATAATAAATAGTATTATCTTATACAATATATTATCTTCTACAATGTCATCATGTCAAATACTGAATAATATTAAAATTTAATCAAGTATAATACAATCAAGTCTTATATTATCATACATTATCTTATCCTATACACCAAGCATATACACCAAGCAGGCCCTATGAAACTCAGGTTGGAGAAGAGTAGTAAGCAGTCATAATAAGGAAACCCGTAAACGAATACATACGGAAATGCGCAATGGAATGAGCTAAGAGCTATTATTTGTCTTCGACCAAACCCAGAAATATCATTCCATGTGATCATTCTTGTCCAATGCTTGTCAGCTAAACCACATAATTTAAATATAAAAGATGATCGCAAGACAACGAAAGTGAAAGCATCGGATCATTCTTTGACAAATATAACAAGAGTCTGATAGTCTAACAATAAGAGAAGAACGAAAAATCATATTGATCATTCTGTGTTGCAATTATACTGTCTCCTAAGAATTAAGATAATCTATGCAAGGCATGGCCTGTAGTATCCTGATATCACTTTAACTTTCTAATTGAAAACTATGAAAAGAGAACATTTTACTTTCCTTTAATTTCCTGTAACCAACACAAGGGACTCTGCATAAAAAATGGAATAAATCCTCAGGAAACTCAAAACAAAACAATCAAAATACAGCCATATGCTCGCTCGGGTTGCTAGAATAGTGGACTCATGATTTTGTAACCTTGCTTCTCAAAAGCTATCTCACAGTTTATTTGAACTCCTAAGTTGATATGTATTATTCAATGGGAGGATTGAAAACCATATCCTGCATAAAAAAAAAAAGTATCATATTCATATGGGCATGTTTACAAAAAATCTAAAGATAGATCGGAAATTGGGAATGATTGGGAGAAACCTGATCACACACAGGACAAGTTTCACTTCTTTCCATCCATTCCAGAATGCAAGCAAGGTGAAAATGATGGTCACATTTTGTGGTAAGTTTTGGATTCTCTGCATCATACTCTGCTAGGATAAAAAGATACAGATCCATCAACAACTCTCATATTTAAACCAAAAACAGGATAAATGTCAATAGAAATTAAATTAAGAAGCTGAGACAACTTCACCTTCTAAACAAATTGGGCATGCATCTTCCTCTTCTGCTAAATTTATAGGTTCTCCCAACTTTGGAAGTTCAATTTCAGAATCCTTTGCCAAGTCTTGTTCTAGATCAGTCTGAACTTTGCACTCTGATTCCTTCAGCTCTTCCAACTTAGCTGAGTTCCCATGATTGTCTCCAGCAACTAGTTCTTGAACTGAATTAGAATTTGAGGAATGCAAGGATGTATTATTCTTGTCACCATAAATTTCTTGAGCCACAGGTGGAGTTTGAGCGGCACCTAACGTAACATTGAAAGGGATAGGAGGAGGAGGTGGTCTATATGTATTAGGACTAGAAGTATCTAGATTAGTATCAACCAACAGCCTCCCAAAGAAAGCAGAGGCAGCACCCTGGTGAGATGATAGTGGAACATGCTCCTCTGATGCTCTTGGGTACTGGTGAGAGAATTCAGTAAACGAAGAAATGTTATCCCAGATTGATTGCACAACTATCAGAGATAAACAGCCGAAAGCAATTATAAACTCATAATTACAAGAAGCAAACTTCAAAAATCTCATTTAACCAAAAATATAAAGGTCCATATTATATGTTCTGGTTAATTTTTTTTTTTTTTCAAGAGTTAAAACATCCAATTTGATCCTCTATATAGGTGGTATCAGGTTGGTCCTCCATTCATAAATACATAAAACTGGTCCTTCAACGTTATGCCATTAAATTGGTCCTCAGGGTGACACCATTTTAGTTCCTAAATGGACGAAACTAATGGCAATTATCACTGGAGAATCAATTAGATGTTTCTAATAAACGGAGGACCATAAACTCATCCACTTCTCTCAAGATCGGTTTCTTTCCTCACAGGGACAGACTTCATTGAGAATACTCTAAAACCTTCCGTCAGTAGGTAGCAAACTGAGTTACAAACATCTTCCAAGTATAAAAATCACAGGTCTATCACGCAAGCTAAATAGTCATTTCTTCTACTACTTTTTGAGGTTGATAAATATAAATCAACGAATCTTAATTATTGGAAAGTTTTCCAACCGAATCAAATGGAATAATCAGTGAAAGCTATGCATGTGCCACAACAATAACATGCTTCTCGAAAAATAAAGTTAAGCAAAAGCAGAAAATAACAAAAGCATGAAATTCAAATACGATAAGGATACTGACATAATAGTATGCAGGTGGAGCGCTCAATTCAGTTTCCTTGGAAGAACAACAACAGCACCAACAGCCCATATCGCCTTATCTGCAGCACCCAAAAATAACTATTGGCACTGGGTGCATCATTTCACCTTCATCACCATAAAAATGCACAACTCCTTTAGATAATTAATTAATATAAAAGTAAGATTTTACGCTTAAGATATACACGCACTAAAAAGAAAGAGAGAGAGAATAATATAGTAATTGCAAATTTACGATCGTGCGTGCGTGGAAAATACTCCACCCACACCGAAAGAGAATAATAATACCCAACTTTCCAAAACACAATCCAATTCATCAAGCGAGAACACAAGCAAAACAATCAGAATAAGCCATGATTTGAAACTTAAAAACAGCGATTAATAGAGAGGCCTAACATATAAATCTTATACGTAATTTCAACGAATTCAATTCAAAACAATGATCAAGCATCAACCGACAGAAAACAGAGAGAGAGAGAAAAAAAAAAACAGCAATAAATTAGATAAAAATAAAAATAAAAAACTAAAAAAAGACACGTACAGTATTGGATAGTTGAGCTAAAAACGAAGGAAAAGGAAGATAAGCGCAACTGATGAGTCCGAAAATAAAAGAAAAAGAGGATTGGCGATGGAGGTTTGAACCTCGAGATTGAGAATAACGGTGAGAATTGAAACCGAAATTCAGCAAGAGATGAAGAAGAAACTGAGCGAGTTGTTGCTTTCGTTTGTATTTGACATGATGAGGTGTTGGTGTGTGTGCGTGTGTGCGCGAGTGCAGTGCAGTACAGGGTTACGTGTACGAGAAAAGCCTTAGCACATAAAATTGAAAATTCTTCCACTTACCCCCTTCATTCCCTTTTATCATTCTTCAACATATCTCGGCCGTTCACTTCCACTGCTGTACCCGCTTTTCAGTTGATCAACGCTTCGGACCTAACTCAATTTACCTTCCTTTAATAATATGAGAAAACATAGAATAAATAAATAAAGAATAATAGAATATCATTCTAAATTTTTTTTATCTTATTTTAAGATTCATATATTGATTTATGTTTTTCTTATTTATAAATCACATATTACACGCCTTTACTAATCACGCATGACACTTTTTAAAAAAAATTATTCGACATATCTTTAGAATATACGGATCATACAAATTGTCTTCGATGGTATTTTATATATTGACGCGATACAAAATGATATACAAAACAAATTATTAAATCTTATTTATAATAAAATAAGAAACACTTAAAATAAGGAAATAAATAATAATAAATAAATATGGAAACTTTAACAGTTTATAGCAAATTAAAGAATTTTTTTTGACCTTTTTCATATTTAATTATGTCTGCTTGGTTTTTTTCAGCCCAAAAGCAAGATTAACAAAGGATTGTTTTATAATTTTTATGGGATTTATTAATCTACTTCAATAGAAGATAACTTACCTCATGCATAGAAACAAGTTACGTGGGTCTCATCATTTTTTAAAAATAAAAAAAAATAAAAAAAGAATGACACAACTTTTTATGTCTCACTAACATAAGATAGTTGTCTTCTATAAAAGGAGATAATTTAAACCTAATTTTTATATGTAAATATGCTTCTTTAGGGGGGGGGGGGGGAACTTGAAAGCCGTGCCCCATGCCTTTATCAGTAGAGGTGATCCTTTATCAGACGTGGCATTGCAAATGGGGGTCGTCCTTTGTGCTCAAGTTTGTCGTTTCCAAACAAGGTCTTTTGCTGAATCAGACATAGCAAATAGTAAACGGAAATTTCTCTTCATAAAAATGGTTAACAATCGCACCATAGTCAAAATTATGCTGCATTGACAATATCATGGTGGTTTCTTCCACCCTTTGTTTCTTAGCCACATAAAATGGAATTTTTTTTGAAATGAAATAGCTCATTACGACTTCAACAAATGTTAGTAGAGCCAAAGAATCTTACGATTTCTCGCATGTACATGACGTCCGTCGTAACACAGATAGGTAACACGTTGTAATAAATAAATAAATAAATTTAAGAATGATACCTTTCCATTTAGGTTTTGGGCCGGCCCATATTTGTTGTGGGCCACAACAAATATGGGTGGGAGCATTTGCACACTCGACCTGCACCGTCTTCTGCCTCCCAATGTAATTAGCAGTCAGTAACGGAATGAATGGATGTATAAATAAGCAGATTCCCTCGTTCTTTTCTAAATTCATTGATTCGCATTCTTAATTCTCAGTTGCTGCTGTGCTCTATCTAGAGAGGAAGAAAAATAAAATAAAATAAAAATAAACAGAAAGATTCATACCCTAATCTAATTCATTGGATCAATGGGACACGGTAATTTGCAATTCGTTCTGAATTTGTAATCCATCTATCGAATCAAATACATGAAATAATTATGCTCTTTCAACTTCATATTTGTAGGTGACAAAAACAGACCATTCAAAAAGCTCAAAGCATCTGCTAAATTCGTTAGTTCATCTCTGATCTTTCTTTCGTACTTTCTTTCTTTCTTAATTATCGCGTTTCTCACATTGTTCACAGCAGGAAGATTCCCGAAAAGGAATCGCCGATGATGATGACGTATATGGCGGCGAAGAAGCATACAACGATGACGGTAATGTTCATTTACGATCTATTTCTATTTAAAGACTTAACCTCTCCGTAGGATTAGAGTGTTGTTTTTTGGGGGATTATTATTTTGCGTCACGCACGATGATATCGGATTGAGGGTTTTCGCGTGAAACAGAAAGGAGAACGAAGGATTTTAGCAAATTAGAGCTGAAACAGGATCATCTCAATCGCCCTTTGTGGGCTTGTGACAATGGCCGCATATTCCTCGAGACCTTCTCTCCTTTGTATAAGCAAGCTTACGATTTTCTTATTGCCATCGCCGAGCCTGTTTGCAGGTAGAAAATATTATTATGGGAAAGTGCAGTGGCATGTTAAACTATTAGATTGGTACTTATGTGCTTGATATGTGTGATAATGATGATTGATAGGCCGGAGTCAATGCATGAATACAACCTTACTCCGCACTCGCTGTATGCGGCGGTTTCTGTTGGTCTAGAAACAGAAACAGTCATATCTGTCTTGAACAAGTTATCTAAGACCAAGCTTCCCAAAGAGATGATTAAATTTATACATGATTCTACTGCAAATTATGGCAAAGTAAAACTCGTGCTTAAGAAGAATCGCTACTTTGTTGAATCTCCATTTCCAGAGGTATATAAATATTGCTCTCACTATCCCCCATGTCTCATGTTGTCCTTTCCAATCACCGTGAATCCTTTGGTAAGATCTCACGCGGTTCATCTAACAAACCTTATAGGTATTGAAGACATTGCTCAGGGATGAAGCTATATCTCGAGCTAGGATTACTTCTGAGGTTTGTCATCACATTCTTTGTTTGTGGGGCTCTGTTCGACACGTTTGGGTGGTATAGCTTGACCTTTTGTTTAATGTCTTTATTGTGTCCAGATAAATATAACTGGATTTATTACTATAGGCCTTGGTGATGTGTACAAAATTATTTATGTTCCCAATGCACGACCCTTAGATATTCTTGGCTGATTTGCTATCCTACATGTAACTATATTTCTAGTATTTCCTTGTGAATGGATGGGACATAATTGGACTGACCTCCTTCATTGCTGTCTGATATCTATTTTGACAACGCTAGTTCATACATTAGACATTCTTCTAAAGTGCTACCATGTGATATTGAATTGGTTGCTCATAGGTCTTTTCTGCTTTTGTAGAGTATTGACCACTAAAAATTTAGAGTTTTGGCTGTGAATTGCATTTGTGTGCATTCTTCTTATTGCTGCCCCTTCCCATACACAAATGAAATTCAGAATCCATAGATGTTTTTTTTAGGGTGCAAATGGAGATGGATTTACAATCAGCAAAGCAGCAGGTGAAATTGGAGGCACTCATGACGAGTTGCTAAATGAAGCAGAAGTGGCAGCGGCTGCAGAAGAGAAAGAAGCTCATTCTTTTGAAATTGATCCTTCTCAGGTAATGTAGGTGTAATTTTGCAGTATTTTTTACTCCAATACCCTTAATCTCTTTGTTTCCGAGTTTCCGTGATATTACCACGTAATGGACCACAAAGTTGAATAAATGATCTGTCACTTGTCATAAAAAATTGATGCAAGATTAGGTCATTCACGTCTCAGAAAAAGACAATGAATGAATTAATTTAATTGAACTTAAGAAAACAAAATTTAAATGTATACAGCTATCGGAACTAGCCAAATACTTTTTAATGCTAAGTTCTTACTTCGCTATGCTGCAGCTCTGATGTTGTTCTGTGTACTTTTTAATTGCCAAAGCCATAAATGTAAATACTTCAGGTGGCGTCTAAGATCCTAAGCTACGTCCCTTATTTTTTCTACTACCAATCAGCACCAAAATGATAGACTTCATCTTTCCTAATTTTTGGGCCAACTTTATGTCACTTCAGGGGTGCATTGGTTGTATTGTATAATTCCCCAATACTTGATTAATATAGTGCCAAAATATTCCATGAGTTTCACTACAAGAAGCTTAGAAAATCAATTTTTTTTTTGGCAGATTTAATGACAGCTGTCTAAAGTGTAGACTAGATTGTTATCAGAAATTAGAATGCTGTAATTTGCAATTACTTTACATCAAATTATTCTATTTAAATTTTTCACTTTATATACAGGTTGAAAACGTAAAGCAACGTTGCTTGCCAAATGCACTAAATTATCCCATGTTGGAGGAGTATGACTTCAGAAATGATACAGTGAGTAATGCTTTCTATACTTGTAAAAACTTTGAAGATTATAATCAATATGTTTAGTGATGTTAATTGTGAGAAAGCCGTGATATGCTATGCTGTGCTGATTCTGTCATCTATACTAGGAAGTATTCTGTAACAGATTCATTCTTAGAATTAGGCACATTTAATTGTATCCTTTAGTCAATTAAGAAATCCCAAAACAGGGATTCTTAGGACAAGGATTTGGGGAAGATGATTGGATGTGCTAAGGAACAAGACGGTCTCCACTCTCCACTACCTTGAAACATCTTGTCAATTGCACATGATCAAGGGCAGAATACCACACTCTCTCAATTCCAATTGTGCTTCCTCCAATAAAGAAGGAATTTGGCTCCTCCATCATAGATTGGGACACTTTCATTCCAAAATTATTAAGAGTGTATTTCCCTCTTTATTTACACACCTAAATGCTGACAATTTTCATGGTGAAATTTGTGAACTTTCCAAATACAAGTGTCTAAATTTTCCAGCTAGTTTGGGGTCCTTATTCTATTCCTAATGTTTATGGGGCAAATTGATTTTTGTCTTTCATTGATGATTGTACTTGTGTAACTTGGATCTTTCTACTTAAAATCACCAGTCCGAAATTAGAATTGTTTCTTCCTGGAGTAATTGTTAAAGCCAATTTGGGATCAGCATAAAGTGGCTTTGGGTAGACAATTCCATGGTTTACTTCAACCACATTCTTTCGGATAGAGGGAATCTTACACGGGTTCTCTTGTCTTAATACCCCACAACAAAATGGGATAGTTGAGAAAAAATAGGCACAGTTTTTAAAACACCCGAGCCCTGCTACTTTAGACCTAAATCCTTTTGAGGGTAGGCTATCCTCACATCAAAACATCTTATTAATTGCTTGACTACAGAATTCTTGGGATTCAAGAGTCCAATGGAATTGAAGTTTCTCATTCCAGACGTGAAATTTTCATCTCCCAACATAAATATTTCATAGATTTCCTTAATTTAATTGGCAAAACAGGCATGCAAACCAGCTAGCACCTCTATAGATTCGAAATTGAAACTTGGACCAACGGTGGAAGACTCTACAGTCGACAAGGAATTATATCAATGGCTAGTGGAAAGACTTATTTATCTATCCCACACGAGACTGGACATAGCTTATGCAGTAAATGTGATTAGTCAATTCATGCATAACTTGAAGGAAATCCACTTACAAGTAGCCCATTGGATACTACAGTATCTCAAGGGGGCACTGGGGAAAAGGTATTTTATTTAAAAGAATTAAAGGAGTGGTGCTTGAGGCATGTAATGATGCAAACTATGCTAGGTCACCAAGCGATAGAAGATCAACTACAAGGTACTGTACCTTCTGCGGGGGCAACATGGTGACTTGGAGAAGGAAAAAAAAAGAATGTGGTGGCACGATCAGAGGCAGAGTTTAGAGTGAGTGGGCATAGCCCACACCCCGTTTTTGTGGGAGGAACCAATGCTACTAATTAGGGACAATATGACCACACAAAGCACTCTGAGGTTGACAGAGATTTTATAAGTAAAAATTAGAGAGTGGATTAATTTGCATACTGATATGATTGGGTGTAGGGTGGGGACGTATCACATACTATGTGACTTCACAAGGATAGCTGACTGACATAGTCACCAAGGGATTAAGCAATTCATCATTTCAAAACATCGTAACCAAGCTGGGAATGGATAATGCCTAATCAACAGCTAAAGGGGGAGTGGGAGAAAGCCGGGTCATGCTATGATGTGAACAATCTGATTCTGTCATCTGTATTAGTAACAGATTTCATTCCTAGAATTAGGCACATTTAATTGTATCTTTAGTCAAATAGGAATTCCCAAAAATAGGGATTCTGACATTAAATTATTTCCCTTTTAAAGGTTGACTTTGTATTAATCCAGCCTATGTGTGCATCAGTATAATCAGAAAATAATAGAATACTGTTCTGCAATTTCTGAGAACAACTTGCAAATTTATGGTCATGGAGTTTAAAATGTTTATCTGCTACTCATGCAGTATTTTTCTTTTAATGCTGCAGGTGAACCCAGACCTAGACATGGAACTAAAACCTCAAGCACAACCACGGCCATATCAAGAAAAGAGCCTCAGTAAAATGTTTGGAAATGGTAAGGCTGACAGCTTTTGCAAGGACATGTGTCACTAGCAGTTCACTCTTACTATGTTAAATTTAGAGGGCTCATCAACTGTTATTTTAAATTGATTGAATGTACTTCTTCAATTGTTTGGCTTGAGCTCTAAAACACACTGTTCCAGTTTTGCACATATTTTCAAGACTTTAATTTTCAGCCTCATTGTTAGACCATGTAGTGCTGTGAAGGAAAATTGAAGTTTTAGTAAAAGAAAATATACAGACCTTGGAACATGTTTTAGAAGTAAGCAAGCTTTGGATCAATGGTCTTTTGCATTTTTATTTTTATTTTACTTGGAAACCACCAAGAATGGGCTAGTGGTGATTGCAGGAGGTCTAATGTTTAGTTTAAACTCACATACAGTCATTTTACACCCCCCCCCCCCCCCCCCCAAAAAAAAAAAAAATCCTCTTAGGTTTTTTTTTTAAATAGAAATTTATGTGTTAGTATCTAGGTAGCACAGATTCAGGGATAAGGCAATATAAAATCAACAGAAAATAGAAATCTTTAATTACAAGAGAGAATCAATGTTTTCAGCTGTTAATAAAACACTAGCGTCTATCTAATTATTATAATATTTTCATTTATATTTGTATAAAATTTCTAAAAAGTTAAAGTGAAAAAATGCAAAAATGTAGCTAAGAGTATTGAAGTGTCCGTTAAGTGTCAGATACGAGCACAACGACTAATTTGAAGTATCCTTGCTTCTTAGGTTAGTACCATACATTTGAAAAATCATGTTAAAGATATTTGGATCAGCATAACTTATCTCTACTGTAGTTAAGCTTTAAGCCTTTCTGGATGACTTCAGCAAATGTACATTGAAACATAAATTACTTCTGAGTGCAATTTTATTGTCTACCACCTCAGGTAGGGCAAGGTCTGGTATAATAGTTCTACCCTGTGGTGCTGGAAAGTCCCTAGTTGGTGTTTCTGCAGCTTGCCGGATAAAAAAGAGCTGCCTTTGTTTGGCAACAAATGCTGTCTCTGTAGATCAATGGGCTTTTCAGTTTAAACTATGGTCAACTATCCGAGATGAACAGATCTGTCGTTTCACATCGGATAGCAAAGAGAGGTTCCGTGGTAATGCTGGAGTTGTTGTGACGACATATAATATGGTTGCTTTTGGTGGGAAACGGTCTGAAGAATCTGAAAAAATCATTGAAGAAATAAGAAACAGAGAATGGGGATTGCTCCTCATGGATGAGGTAATCATGCAAATTTATGGGTGCATCCTTTTTGCCTGAAATCTTAAGGTTGTTCTTATGCATAATATAATGGCATGATAAACAGGTACATGTGGTTCCGGCCCATATGTTTCGAAAAGTCATTAGTCTTACTAAATCTCACTGCAAACTCGGGCTCACAGGTATGCCATTATGCATTGGTTTAATGTCACCCTGACTATGACCTTTGCCTTTTCTGCTGGGAGTGAGGTCTTGACTGTTCAAATTGCAGCCACACTTGTGAGAGAGGATGAAAGGATTACAGATCTGAACTTCCTAATTGGTCCCAAGCTGTACGAGGCAAATTGGTTAGATCTAGTAAAAGGTGGATTTATTGCAAATGTACAGTGTGCTGAAGTATGGTGTCCAATGACAAAAGAGTTTTTTGCTGAGTATTTGAAGAAAGAGAACTCCAAGAAGAAGCAGGTAAGGCCTATTGGAACACTGTAGATCTTATAGTAGAAATTATAAGGAGTGATTATGACGTCTGGGTTTTGCCGATTATTTGATTATTATTTTCCATGATAGATTGCATTTTCTGTTAAGGTTGTTTGGATTATTAATGAATTGAAAATCTTTTTATATACAACTTTTAATTGCTCAATTTTTTCCCAGTTTACTTGCTTAAATTCATGATCTCTACATCTGCAGGCACTTTATGTGATGAATCCAAACAAGTTCAGAGCGTGTGAGTTTCTCATAAATTACCATGAAAGGGCACGTGGTGATAAAATTATAGTCTTTGCTGATAACCTTTTTGCTCTCACTGAGTATGCCATGAAACTCCGCAAACCAATGATATATGGTGCTACAAGGTGCTGTGGACATATATTGTTTTTTTGTTGTTTGGATCTGTGTTTTTGGGTCTGCTGTTTTATTCCTTATATTCTGATATGTGTTATGTGCAGCCATGTTGAGAGGACAAAAATCCTACAAGCATTCAAAACTAGCAAAGATGTAAATACTATTTTTCTGTCCAAGGTATTTGTTCTTGTTTTATTTTGAGACTTATTTGCTTTACTTTTCCGGGATATGTCATAGCACATACTGGTGTAGCATCTTGACATTCATGAATTTTTTTGGGTTAGCTAGTGTTTTGTAAAATATGTAGTATGTTTTATAGGTGTCTGCCCAGTTCTTCCTGTTGATATTATTGATATTGTGGGCTGTTCCCTGTTAACATCTTAATGAATGATGTGACAATTGATAATCTAATCCTTGCATCCTTTCTTATATTCTCAGGTGGGTGACAATTCAATTGATATTCCTGAAGCAAATGTGATAATTCAGATCTCTTCACATGCTGGTTCAAGGCGTCAAGAAGCCCAACGTCTGGGTCGTATTCTTAGGGCAAAGGTCAGTTTCTGAACTTTTCTCATGCGTATTACTATTTCTGAGTGGTAGGTTTTGGTAAGTATTATTATTTTTGTAATTTTATTACCTCTTTGGAAGTACTTCTTATCATTGTTGTCTTACCATACCAACCCCACACATCGAATTCTAAATTTCAAATGATGGTTGTGTAAAGTGGGAAGTTATCTGCTGCTTGAATATTATTGTTGTCTGTCAATAATGCATTATGCCAATGGATTGGCTGACATATTCAAATTAACCAATTAAATGACAGGGAAAGCTTCAGGATAGGATGGCAGGGGGTAAGGAGGAGTATAATGCATTTTTTTATTCCCTTGTGTCAACTGATACCCAGGTATACATTTATTTTATATTATATACTGTTGAATCAACAGATCGTACCATCATTGCAAAATTAAACTTGAACTAGGTGTCTATGGTGTACTGTACATTTTGTTCTGCTTGTGTTTGCAGGAGATGTATTACTCAACTAAGAGGCAGCAATTTTTAATTGACCAGGGTTACAGCTTTAAGGTATTTTTTTTTTTTTAATTATAGGTTCACTCCGTGTTGCACTTCTAGTTCTTTTGCCTCTATAGAAACGTGAATTTGTACATTTGTTTTACTGTATTCCAAGTTTTCAATGTGTTAGATGGGATAGGAGTGATTTGTTGTCTTATTTAGAATAAGAATTTGGAAGGGACGAACTTCCTTTTGATAACGTATCTATCTCTTTTTTTTTTCTTTTTAAGTAAAACAACTTCAACCAGTTTCTGATTTGCTATGATGCTACTGTCTACTTGTAAAATGTTATGTCCTTGATATTTACTTGAAAGCAAGTGGGAAAGTGCTGAAGCTCTTTTGGATGATTCTAAGCTTTCTTGTGGTGAATGTGATGTTTGCTATAACCATATTACATGCTTGATCAAATAAATTACTCCAGAAACGGGATATGTTACGTTATGTTTGGTGAGAAGGAAATGGAAGGAAAGGAAAGAAACTAGCTAATATATTTTCCTATTTGGACTCAACCCAAGTCTAAATACATGGTCACTTTTCTTTCTCCTCTCACCAAACATTTCATTAATTAATGCATAAGTGACTAAATTTGTGGAGCGCAGTAGTTTAGAAAACCTGTTGTAAATTGTAACAGTAGTCCCTAGGCCAAGCTTGACCATTTGTAATTGTAAATATGTTGGCCCCCCACACACAGTCTTGTCAGTATCTCAATCAATAGTTTGATGATACTTGACAGGTAATTACAAGCTTGCCTCCATCTGATGAAGGACCTCGTTTGAGCTATCATCATCTTGAGGATCAATTGGCACTTCTTGGAAAGGTTTTCATCCTCATTCCCTTTTGACTTGGAATTGAATTGTTGATTGGGAAATAACTGACGTGTATCTATCAGGTTTTGAGTGCTGGTGATGATGCCGTTGGATTAGAGCAACTAGAAGAAGATTCAGATGAAATAGCTCTTCATAATGCCCGTCGTTCTCAAGGATCCATGAGTGCAATGTCAGGCGCAAAGGGGATGGTTTACATGGAGTACAGGTGTCTTAACCTCTTTCTTTTCCTGATATACTAAAGTGTGCTGTGTGCTGCTCTATCTCAAGCTGTTGAATTGCTTTTTTGATTTCTTAAAAACCTTGATCTGTTAACTAGATACGTCTTTGGTCATGATTGCTTTCTTCCCCATGCAGTACTGGGCGTAACAAAGGCCACGGACAGATCAAGAGCAAGCCAAAAGATCCAGCAAAGAGACACTCCTTATTTAAACGACGATATGGCCCAAGCTGAAAGGTGCATCTCATCTGGGAATAGAAACGAGCAGCGTAGTGGTGTCTTTGTGTAATGTACTGTACGACAGTAATCAAGAATGCAGGATTTACAACCTTTACATAATGCTGGTTGCCCTTTCCTGAAAAGAAAAAAAAGAAAAAGAAAAGAAAAGACTTCTATACATATAAGTCATTTGCTGTTTATTTGACATGTTCACTTTGTGTAAATTCATTTTCCTTTCAATTTGAAAATTGAGACATAGGAAGTTGCCGGTTTCTTAAATAAGGGGATGACACTAAAAGGGAAATCACCAGTAAGTACAATGCTAACTTAACACCTATTTTATGTCCTAATGATATCTATTTATTTTTTAGATTTTACACAAGATGGGTGTTAAGTTAGCGTATAGTCCGTCTAAATGTAGTATATGAGGGAAATTATTATGATGGTGCAACTTTGATTTTTTTCTTTTCTTTTCTTTACTTCATTTTGGGTATTTTATTTTATAGTAAACCCTTTTTTTTTTTGTCATCGAAAAAATACATGCATCATCACTTTAGTTTTTCTTTTTTCTTAAAAAAAATTATTATTAATTTAAAATTTTTAATTATGCAAAATGTAATGAATTGCTTTTTTGAACTAAAAGAATATTTAGAAGATCAAAATAATAACAATTTATATTATTGAGAAATTATATTAGTGACAAAAGTCCTTCGAAAATTAATAATAATAATGCTTATATTTTTAAGACAAAAATAATAATTAACTCTTCATTTTATTTGAACAAATTATTGCACGATATAAATAAATGATTGAGCGTCTCACCTTGCTTAGCCAAATCAGTTTTCGATGAATTCAAATATGCTATGTCAAACCACTCTTCAAAAAACTTGAACTACGGCCAATAAAGCCAAAATAACGACACCTTGTGGTTGTGGGATCTCGTATATATTGTACTTCGTTTACTTTTTCATCATCTTTTTTCCTCTTTTTATTATGAGATTTCTTATAGGTCTCTTCCAAGACTCATCTGAAGTTAGACAAGCCACATATTATTAGTAAGTGAAGTGCAGGACTGGGGTGAGGGAAATTGAAGTATCCCCATATGAAATTTGGGTAGTGTTTGGTTGAGGTTTTATTTTTGGATCCCCATCCATCTTATATTAGCATTCCATGTTGCCAATGTTTGGTAGAAGGAAAACAAAAACTTGTCCACCAAAATGTTTTCCCCATCCATTGTGAATTGCATGCAAAAAGGGAGATGTTTCTATGTTGAAGTTTACCATTTGAGAGGTAGTATTTCAAGAAAACTAGGGAAATGAAAAGAGGTGAACAAAAAATCTTACATATTTACCCTCTTGTGATTAGTTTAGTCATTTCCACCCATTTAAGTACAAAGGTTAGTTTAGTCATTTTCATCCATTTTCCCATCATTATTTTACTTTCAACTAAACAAAGACTTACAAAATTTAATCCAATTTTTTTGGTAAAATTTTGCCCAACCAAACAACTTTCCTACTAAACTCACTTTCCAACAATTTTCTTATTAATTACATTTTCTTAGTATTCAAAAAATTTCTCATCAACTAAATGTCTTGGAGCAAAAAGACCAGTACAACATTAGTACCGTAAGTTAATTGTGGCGTGTTTTCTTTTATTTTTCTCTTGCTTACCAATCAATAGTGGAATTGAAAACAAGATGGGGACACATGCGCAGTGAAACATCACTAATCTTGTCATTATCAAATATTTGGTGAGAGAGCCCAAAAGCACACTTTGAGAGCACAGGGGTTTGTTTATGGTTGCCTTTTTTGGATTATTTTAGATGTTGGTGAAGGAATCTTTTATGCTTGCGCGTTGCCAAGACCTGAGGAGATTTAGCATTTGACTACTTTATAGGGTCACGATCTCTTTGCTTTTGCCTTATATTGTATTTGATTACTTGAATATGAATCCCATTCCAAAGAAAAGCACTCATTACACCTGTGCTCAAGAAAGAAAAGGGAAGCCAAACTTTCTTAGCTTTCATTGAAACTTTTCTTTTTTCTAACTGGCTCATTATTTATTTCATTAACTCAAGCCTTGAAAGACTTTGTAGCACATTTACATGCATTATTAAAAGGAAAAAGTTCATAAATCTCATATGGTGGTTTACTCTTTTATCACTTATACTTCATTTTTTTTTCTTATTAATTATCCCCTTTGTGTTTATTCCATCCAAGTTCACATTTAACACCGTTAATAATTAAATTGATTTTTTTATTTTACCCTTTTCAACAACAGTGTTAAAGATGAGTCTTTTCTTCAACAACAAGTAAGGACTTCATCTGAATCAGTTAGAGGAGATCAACGTAACTCAAATAATGATTTTGTCTTCCGAGATGATTTTTACACTTCAGTGAAAAAAATCCTTCTACAACAGGCAAGGATCTCATCCAAATCAATTAGAGGAATTCTTTGTAATGATGATTTGGCCTTCTGTGATGATCTTTGCACCTCAGTAAAAAAGATTTCACTTTTTCAAAAACAGGTAAGGACTTCATCCGAATCAGTTAGAGGAAATCAACATTATTCAAAATGTTTTTTTTCTTCTACAATAGAGAAAGACTTTGTCATCATTTTTATTTTTAGAATCAGATTTTATTTTTGATAAATAAAACTCCAAACATAAAATAAGGATAAAATAGACAAATTAATTTAATTACTAATAGTGTTAGAGATGGACTTGGATAAAAAAAATCACAACGGGATAATTGGTAAGAAAAAAGAGAGAGGATAGAAGTGTAAGTGATAAAAAAATAAATCACACGAGGGTTTATGAACTTTTCTCTTGTTAAAATACACACACAAAAAATTTGGAATCATCTTATGGATCCTATTCGTAGACAAGTGGGTGTAAATTGTTCTATAAAATAGTCCCGCGTTAGGTTGTTGTGTTGCAAAATTACACATATTTTAACCTTCAATTATTAAGATTTTTACTTCATTTTATTTGATATTGGTTTTATTAAGCTTTTAGAATTCTATCTATTTTTTATAAAATTTATAATTTCTTATTTTCATATGCAATCTTGAAGATTTTACATCAATTTTGACAAGTTTTAAAGATAAGTTAAAAATAAAGCACGCAATTGTACCAAAAAAAAGAGAGTTAAAAATAGGACTTATTAAAAGTGAGACTGACCTAAAGTCAAAAAAGTTCTGATTAGAGGTGGCAATATGGGTTGAGCTCGGCGGGTCAACCCTCCAACTCGCTAAAACGGGGCGGGTTGGGTTGAGGTTTTCAACCCACCAACCCACCTCAACCTGCCCCGCCTAGAAGTGGGTCAAAACGGGTTCAACTCGCCGCGGGGTGGGTTGAACCGTCGGGTTATAATTTTTTTTATTTTTATAATTAGGTAGTATTTCATTAGTTCTTAAATTTTTGTGATATCCAAATTTTTTTTTATCTTAGTACTTCCTAGAAAAAATAAAAAATAACAATTTTATTTATGACAAATGTTATTTATATATAAATTTTTAAAGAATGTTTGACAAATATTAGTATACATTTAAGATTGAGACTAAAAAATTATAGAGAAGTGTGAAATAAAATAAAATAATATTAGAAAAATTCATAAAATATAATTTATTTTTGAATTTTAATTAATTTATTTTTAATTGACGAGTTTGTGGGTTGACCCGCCAACCCACCATAAAACGAGGTGAGTTCATTTTTTCAACCCATATTTTTTGGCGGGTCAACCCGCCCTGCTCCGTTTTTGGCGGGTTGGTGGCGGGGTGGGTCGGGTCGGGACGGGTCAACCCGAATTGCCACCCCTAGTTCTAATTAGAATTTGATCAGTCGAATAATTATTGGGTTGAAACACACACGATTGAGTCCGTTACAGGAGGATTGGGCTTGGGTATATACTCTACTTGCAAGATGTCTGACTGGTTGGCGGATACTTCGCTAGATACTTGGCCTAGAACTGGTATCTTTGGAGTAGCTTGGAGATACCTACAAGACACTTTGATGCTCAAGTCAATAAATATTTAAGATATTTAAGTATTGATGAGAAGATGATCATATCTGAACTTAATGTCTCTATATTTATAGCAGATGAGTGTCTTGGTTATACCACCTTGATATGACAATATTCATTTCTATTTGGGGAGAGCGATAACCTTCCTAGGCTACTATTTGGGCAAGATGCTTATAGTCAAGTTAAGCCCTTATAGATGTAGTGGCATGCACATGGCTGTCCTCAAGCTATTGGTTCTTATAGAGGTAGCGGTATTCTGAGCAACTGATGTCATGTAAGCAATTGACGGAGCAGTTGGTCCCGCTTGTCAAGTGGTTGTGGGATTGTCAAGATACGCGGAATGGTCACGTTTCCTTCCTCATTAAGTAATATCTTTGGACATTTTGGGCCTTTCACTGGTTGGGCCTATAATCCCGCATGTAATAGATCCATATCAGAATTATAATCATAATCAAGAATTAAAAGAATTAGAGATTAAATGAGATTCTTGATGATCAAATAATATATAAAATTAGATTCTTAAACCTAATATATAATTAAAAAGAGCAAATTAATGAGAAGAGAGAGTCGTAATCTATGAAGCCATTATACAAATAGTTTGTGTTTAAAATAGTTTGTGTTTAGATTATAAGAAAACAATTAAAGAGTTTTAAGAGAGAAAATACTTAAAAACACACAAGAAAAGCGTAATTTTTATTATTTTATTTTATTCTTCCATTTATATGATGAATTAAGTTTTTTTTATAGGATGAATACGCAGCTTGATTTGAATAAAGATGTATTTAGATTTTTATTGATTTAATATAAGTTTCTTTATAGTCAATCTCCATCACTTAAACAATATGATGAATCCCATCATCATTAATTGTCTAGAAATAGAGTTTAGTGATTATGTGGAATTTATCGTGAGACTTCATAAATTATTATTTCTTAGCATTCAAATTAAGAAATTATTTTTGTGTGAGGAGAGGAGAAAGAAAGAAAAAAGATGGTTCCATTCAAATTTATGTAAGTGGGTGAGATAAAATAATCTCTATCGCACAGAAAAAAAAAATTATTTCTTTTTCTTTTCTATTAACTTTTTAGTAAATGATTTTCGCTTATAATTTTACCCAAATAAAATTAAGACTAAAAGTAGTTTGGTAATTAGTTATTTAGGTAAAGGATTTCTTTAATAAATGGAGATAAATTATTTTCGGTAAGTTCAAAATGACATTGTTTTGAGGTAGAAATCAAAGTATTTTTGTAATTATAATATATTACAGGGTTATATTAGTCTTTATTATTATAATTTTTTAATCTTATAACCTTAAAACGACGTCATTTTAAACTCACTGAAAATAACTTTATCTCCGATTACTTATGAACTATTTTTCCCACCGTACGTTAGGTAGGAAAAAAAAGAATATATTGTATCCTGAACTTAAGTCGTTTTGGTTCGTATCAGGGCATGTTTTCCTCAACAATAGGTTACCGCAACAATTTTTCCAACTTCGACTTTGAACATTGCCTGTGTTTGGCTTAGATGAACTGATTATTACAATCTTATTAAATCTGAACTTGTTGCCCATTTAAATTGAATTTATATAAAGATATATAATAAATAATAAATAATAAATAAAAATAATATAACAGTAATTTGACTTAATGTTTAGTATGTCATTCACCTTCCCATAGATATCATTTCAAATTTTAGGAGTACAATTACTATGAAATATTTGTCATAATTTTCAAAAGTCGGTTATATATATATGTGTGTGTGTGTGTTGAATCCAATTTTTGACAAATTCATATGTTCTTGACCGAGTTAATGCATGAGCAATTAATTAACTGAAATATACTGATTAGTAATTCAATTTCTGATTCAACGAATCGAATCGGGTCGATTTTAATGACAGTGAATTATTGTCCTTTTCGAACAGGATAGTGGTACCTACGGCAAGCTTTTTTTATGACCATCTTGCTGGATTCTTCACTCAACCTAAAAGGGTCCTCAAAATTTTCAGTTTTTCCTCCAGTCTTGCCCCTGACAAAAGTTCAACATGGGCCCCGTTTTTTGTCTGCCAGATCACATATTTTCTATAAAACTTTGCTCGTCCACTAAGGTGCCATTCGTGCAAAGCAAAACAATAAAACAGAAATTCTTTTTCCTTTTCTTTTTTCTCCTTATTGCCAATCATATAGCTAGAAAAATATTCCAAAGGACATGGATCGAAAAATGGAACCTTCCTATGTACCAATCAGAAGCCTTTTGTTGGATTAAACAAAAGGTCAGGCACAGTGGACAACATTCCCAAGCACCTCGGGTCACTGCTAATAGGTCTAGGCTAAGGGAACAAGGGGCTTAATCATCTTATAATCTATAGCGTTGCAATGATAGGATGTTGAAATATAATTTTTTTTTTATTTTTTTTATATCCATTCTTGCTATATAGTGCTGGTCAAAAGTGGGCATTTGAAATGGAATCATTTGTGGGTGATTAAGATAAATTATATAAGCATCCTTTTCCTCACTGCTCTGCCCATTAAGGGCATTGTCTCCCTCTATTTCTATCACACTCTTATCATAATAGGAAGCTAGTTAGTTTGTCATTATTTAACTGTAAGGGATTAGACTAGGGTAGCTGTTGATTGAGGAGATGCGGTCTTTGGCTCTCTTTTCATGTCTTATACATGTTGGATGCTCTTTGTTTCTTTGGGTTAACATTTTTTACCTTGTTTCAAAAAAATAATAATAATAATAAAAAACATTTTTGACCTTTCTATTGATTGAAAATCTAATCAATTACTATCTAGGTTGTCAGTTTGAGGATGGAAATCAGGACGCGTTTGGTTGAAGAAATTTTTTTGGAATAGTAGAGAAATGAGATAGATAGAGAAATGATTGGAAAGATAGATAAAGTGAGATAGGTAGAAAAATGTAAAAAAAAGTTGTTTTGGTGGGGAAAAATTTTACTGGAAAAATTAGGTAACTTTATGAAATCAACAATGCATTAAAAGCCAGATAACCTGTTTTCCGAAAAATCCCACCTTCAAATTAGGTTTCTAAACAGTGCGGATATCTATCTTTCTCATAAATCCAGACAAATTGGATAGATGGGTTTTTGGTGAAAAACGTTGAAACAAACATGGTATTTCTAAAAGCCATACTTGAGAAACATAGATATCCGCTGAAAAGCTCCCAACCAAACACCACCTCAGGGTTTTTCATATGGGGTTGTGTGTCTTTTTTTTTTTATTTTTTTTAATTTCAACTTCTTTTCCTCTAAAGGATGTGATGATTATATCATGAAAATGGTTCAAGAAAGTCTTAAAGCTTGATGAAGGCTTATGACAATGGATAGTTTTGAAAAGAAACATGTAAGCTTTACAATCAGAAGCATCACTTTTGTTCTGGCACTACTATATACGTGAATTACATTATTTAGGAAAAGAATCTATCACAGACTTCACGATGTTGTTCTTTTCTGATTTTCTATATAAAGTGATACTGTGACAGCATCCGGTATATATATATAGGAGCTTCCTTCCATTTTTCACATAAAATTGTGTCTATGTTTGTGAGTATTGCTGCCAAAATGGCAGCTTAACACGTAGTCCCACTTTATGCAAGCCTTTAATGGTATATGGCATATAAATCGCTGCATAATAATTTAGTCATGTTTAGTTGGCATCAATTTGTGTCTTTATGCCCTGAAGAGCGAAAGTATGCAACTCTTTATGCTTTTGAAAATAAACAAAGAAATAAAAGATAAACTGACACCTTCATTGTATCTTTCAATTGAATAATTATTGAAACTTCAGCGGATTCACAAGAAAAATAAAATAAAATCTAACTTTTATTAGAGAGAAAAAAAATAAAAGGACAGAGAGACTATTACCTTTGCTATTATTTCCATTCACCGCTGGTTTACATTTTAAAATGAGAACACTTTCACATTTTAAAGTTGTGCTTGAAAGTTAAAACTAAGGGTTATACATGTATAATGTTACATGAAAAATACTATTTGGTCTTACACAAATATAAAAGAAGAGAGAGAAAATGAGTTGAGGAAAGATAAAATAAAAAATTGTGGACCCCAGGTCTATTTGTTTGTGTAGGAAAACAAGCTTTCATCATGTTACATAATAGATATATTTTCCTAAAACTAATCATGAGTAGCCCACCGACCCACTCCTCTAGGTTATTTTCATTCTGACTTCCTATGTAAGGAGGAAAATTTTATATAGAAGCGCTTATTTGTTGAGATTGAACACAAATACACACAAACAAAAATGAGAGAAAAGAAAGAAAATAGAGACATACAATTTATTTGGGTTTATCTAAAGTGGATTACATCAACCAATGCGAAATATAAATAGGCTTAAAAAAATCTAAGCAACAGTATTTATTTATGAGTTTAAGCTCAAGTTACTGAAAAAGAGACAAGGGTGTGTATTTGATTGAAATTTTAAAAGATTTTAATAGATTATTTTTTAATAAAAAGATTTATTGGTATTTGATTAGGAATTTAAATGACTGAAAAAAAAGTCGCGTGGTATGCGATTTTAAAAGATTATTTTGAAGTCAGTTCAAATCCGGTGGTATTCAATTAAAATTTTAAACAAAGGAAAAGTAATCTTGTGGTATTCAAAAATATGATGATTTTAGTGAATTTTCTATTGGTATGAATTTTGTGATATTTTTTAATGTGAAATAAAAATAGGATGCCTCTCTCGCAATCTCATCCTATCCCTAAAGATTTCTTGAAATTTCTTTATTGTATTGTTTTTTCTTTTTTTGACGGGTCGACTCGCTCAAAACTGGGTTCCAACATGATCAAAACTCAAAAATAACGTATTTTTAAACAATTTTCATTACAAAATAATTCAAAAATAATTGATTTTTTTTATATCCCGCTGACAAAAAATCATCATCTAAATATAAAGGATCAGCCATACTGAGTACAGACTACGCAAAACGTGAAGGACTATTATTCTCCACTCCACACTTGAGTTTGTTGTGTGCTAAGTCATCATTATGAGCAAAGATTTGACAGCACTAAAGTGTGAAAACATAAAATATACGGTAACAACCTTTTATGCTTGGAATTTTTTGACTGATGTTTAATTGGAAGATAGAAGTCCATTTTACACAATTGATACATTGAATTAACGAAAAACAATACTATATTTATCACTTCATGATAATCAGAGAAGAATAATAACTTTCCTTTTTACAGTGATGCTTCCTTTTTGTTTCTTTGTCCACCCAAAGGCACGAAGCTTTTACTATTACTTGTTACTTCATATGTGTTTAGCAGTCAAATTGTGGAGTAGGATGCCAAGTCTGATACTTCGTCTTCTCAATAAGCGCTACACCATCCATTTTTTGATGTTGGGTTCTACACATTCAATTTGAAATTTCTGAGAGTCAAGTTATTAATATTCCATTCCACACACCAATATTAGAAGAAAAATATTATATTTATAAATTTTTTGTTTACAAATAATATTATGTCTGACCGATAAGACACTCTTGAATAGAGTGTTATCGGACAAACATAATATAGTTTGTAAGTTTATATAAATAAAATTTGTCAATATAACTCTACTCATATTAAAAAAGCTATTGTGCAATAATTGAAGTCAATGGGTTAAAAATATTTTTAGATCAAGTGGGATTGTTTGACATCTAGCTAAACCAAGTTGGCTAATTGAACCACAGTGTAGTGCTAGCCGCCTAAAAATTGTAGCTAGTATGCTCTACTTAAAAAATTTGAACAATCTTTGCTTTCGGTGTCCGTGGGCTATCAATTGCAGAGGAGAGACATTTGTTCTTCATAAAGCTCTGGAGCTACTACTAGACTTCACATGGGGTTCGAAACTCTGAATATGAATTTGGCAGAGTCAGTATATTAGGAGCAATGTTATTAAACTCAGGGTTCTAGGTTAATGAGTCATTGATTTAATTCAGTTAAATTGAATTTATATTAAATTATTTTATAAATATATTAATAGATATACTTTAACAAATAAATGACTTTAATTTAGTGGCAAGTGCTTCATTATTTCTGAAAAAATTTGTACCGGTTGAACTGTTGTTCATGATTGATTCACCAATTTAGTATCGGTTCAATTATAAAACTGATTTACTGTCCAAACCAAATCGGTTGATGGTTCGGTTTCTGATTTAATTGGTCGGACTCGCTAGATCGAGTCCAAATTGCCCTTCACATGTAATGATTCGTTTTCCTTAATTTATTGTTAATGATTATCATTTGCAATTTGTTATTTAAGGTAGAAGATATAATTTTAAATTTAGATATAACATTTGATGAAATTTGAAGGAAAAAAATTCAATAATACCTCTGACAATTACAACTGACTCATTTTCTCAAACTATTTGTAGACTATGATGTGAATGGTAAATGATTTGTCTTTAATTGTATTAAATAATAAATTTACCAGTCTATATATAAATTAAAAATTAGTATAAATAACCACTTTATCCCTTTATATCAGTATAAATAATCAGTTGAATGTTGCACAAATATGGGCAAACACAATAATTTTAGGGTCAAGTTTTACTTTTTTTGCTTTTGTTCTTCAATTCTTATTCGATTCTCTTTTATTTTATTTTTTTAATCAAGGACGAAAACTAAATTGTATACTAAAAGCATTGTACGAAATATGCTTTAAGTATAAAGTTTTTGCACAACATATGTTTCTTTTTTGGGTAATCAGCTCACCATCTGTTTCAAGTATAAAGTTAGAGTTAACAGTTTCTCCTCTCTCCAGTAGAAACAAAAAATCATGGGATCCACCAAATTAAAAAAAAAACAAACAAACAAACAAACTGATAGTATGCTTTTTTGTGTCTAGCAGGGAAGGAGAAACTCATTCCCCATGATGTTATACACATTTTTTTACTGGCATCAATCTCTGCTTTTCACCTCTGGCGTATTCATGTTGGATCTCTAGTGTTTTCGTCTAATTACGAAATATTTATAAGCTAACTATAACTAACACTATCAAATAAGAAATTTCAACTGCAAGTTAGTTTGGTTTTTTAAAGGAGAAAATTTTATCTTTTAATTTGTAACTTTTCATTTCTTTTATTTATATTTTTCTTGACTTTTTATCTTTTCTCACCTTTCAATTTTATTAAATATCAATCTTTTTTTTAATAAATTGGAAAAAGAATTCAATTATAAAATTATATACTATTAAACTATCCTATAAACGTAATTTTGTTACATATTAATTTTAATCTTGATTGTGTAAATTCTAGTGATCAAAATATTTAAATAATTTTTTTTGAGATTTAATATAACTTAAAAAACTTTGCTATACATTATGTCCCTCTTCTATTGTCTTTCTCCCATTTTCCGTTTCCTTTCCTCCCTTTTTCCCAGTTTGTGTAGGCTTCTCCAAGGGTTCTTTGTGCCATTTTGGATTTTTAATGTGTTAGTTTTCTTAATTGGTATCAGTTGAATTTTATTTTCCTTGAGTTCCACGGATCTCATTAATTTTTTTTTAATGAATTCTAATTTTTTTCCGGTTATTAATGAAAAATTATTTAAAAAACGCAATTGGTAAGTGTCAAACTCATATCCTCCCCTTTAAACTGTTAAACTATGAAGCATCGACACTTCAAAAATCCTGATGTGTTGTGTCCGACACATTCCGACACTCTCGGACACTCGGACACTCCCCGACACTTCAACATGCATGCATTATAGAAATTTAAAAAAAAGGTTCAAATGTTAAGTTGCATTGAGTTTTTAGTTCCAACTAATAGATTCGTTGGATTACGATTACCATTTTATTGAGTTTAATATAAATATTTAAGATATTTTATGTTTCTTTTACAAAAAGTAACAGAATTAAAATTTGTGGATACAAAAAGTAACATATTTTATATTTAATTTTTTGGTAAATCACTTTTTTATTTTTAATGAAAAGTACCTACTCCTATAGTATCAAAAATATTCTGGATACATCTTGTATTTACCGTAGTTAAGCTTTTATTTATATATATATATGTGTGTGTGTGTAGACACACACGCACTAAACAATTGACAAATCATAGCCTGGAATGAAAGAGAGAAATGGGTTGCTACTAAACTAACTGGGGCACCCTCTAACAACCCAATTTCATATTTGACCTGAGGAACATCTCAGATTCCAAATACAGTGTATTATTGACGTATTTTATTTTTTAAAAACATTAAAAAAAGAAAAAGAAAAGGCCATATGCAATATTTCTTATGGCTTGCAAAGAGCTTTTCCTGGATCAAGTGCTACGAACCTACACTTTTTTAAAGGCTCTTCCCGAAAAAGATGTTTCTTCTGTGATCAAAAATTCAAAAGCCACAATACTGAAACTGACTAACTCCATGGCTTTTCACGTAGTGTCCTGCCCCCACTGTTACATCGTCTTGCTCTTCATGCAACCGCAATTCTTCAATCTGAATGAATGCCACATAAATATCAATAACCCTTCAACTAAGTAATTAACAATATGCTCCACTTACTAATTTTTTTTATTTTTTTTTAACAATGTGCTCCCTATTGCCCCTGTAATTCTAGTTGAATATCATAAATTAAATTCATTAATGTTGAAATTTGACAAAGTAACAGAATTAAAATTTACCCAAAAATTGAATTCGCCTTCATCTCGGGGTGAACATGGAGCCTTGGGAATCTCGCTGGCTTCATCGTTGCGGGCAAATCTGCCACGTATGCGCGGTCGATTATCGGCCAGTGTCTTTCGGCATGCATACTGGTATCACATGAAAACAACGACACACACATTCACACCTTTCCTTTTCACCTTCTATTACTTCTCTTCTTAATCAAACATTCATATAAAAATGTTTTACTCCAATGATGATTTTAATTTTTTTTAACATGTTTATACAAATTAAATTATATATAGAGTTTTATAAGATTTATGTTCTAGAAAAAATAATTGTGTAATGTTATAGAGATTCGTTTTGTGTGGTTTAGTTTTTTTTTTTTTTGCATCAAAAAGTGCGAACCCCACAAAAATGTTGTGTATGTATGAAACTCTTTTTTGGTGTCATCTTAAATGATGAATGTGTTGAGATATATAATCCTACATTAGTTGCACATACAACCAATGTAAGACTATATATCTCAACGTCCAAGGCCTTATAAAGGCGCACATACAACCAATGTAGGAGTATATATCTTAACAGAATGCAAATCCATTATATATATATATGGGTTTTCATTTTATCCTTTAACATAACACAACAAACTTTCCTACTCTCACAATATTTTGTGGGGCCCACACTTTTTAAAACAAAAAAATAAATAAAAAATTAAGGCACGCAAAACGAATCTCGATAACATTATACAATCACTTTTCCTACAACATAACTCTTATAAAACCCTATATATATATATATATATATATATATATATATATATATATGATTTGATTTTCTCATGTTGCACGAGAATTCAATTCTCATGTTGTGACTCAACTAGTGGTGGGTCCTACATTTATTAAAAAAAAAGAAAAAAAAATTGCACGTAAATCGAAGGGTCACAACATGAGAATTGAATTCTCATGCAACGTGAGAAAATATTTTCCCTATATATATATATATATATATATATATATATATATATATATATATATATATATATATATATATATATATATATATATATATATATCAGTATAACTCATTCACACTTCCCTTTAATGAAAAAAAATATATATCATATTTTATTTTTGTATCTCTCTTCTTCTTCTTGTTAAAAGAATGACCGTGAAGAGTGTAAAACATAAGTTGGTATTATTGTATAAACTAAAACAGCATTGAACTAAGTAGAAGTAGTTTACTCTTCCAGTTCAACCATTACCCCAAAAAGAAATAGTGTTAATCTTTCTTTACCTTAATGGTCTTGTTGAAGTTCCTCTGGGTTCTCTTGGCTCTGTATTTAGAAATTTTTTCTTTTTTTTCCTCGGCACTGTAACGCCCTACTTTGAAGTTTGGTTCCTCCAACATCGGCCCCTCCGTTTGAGACATGTGATTTGCTTGCATATTCTGATCAATAAGTAAAACAAAATTCAAATAAAATCAACTTTGAATTTAAAAAATGATAATTAAATCAGTGTGTTTGTTTGATTGTTTTTTTACCTGTAAATCTCCTGTGCTGCACACCCTTCTCATTTGTCCAGCGAAGACAGTGTGTTCAGGGGAGCTTGTGTCATGCCTTTGAAATTTTGGGGAATCGATGAGAGTATCACAGTGAGGTTGGAACAGAAAATCAGGTTTCCCTTCGAAAGAGTTGCTGCTGAAGCTCCTCTGCATGTACTTATATATATTTTCAGTGCCACTGTAACTGTGAGGAAGAAATTGCTGATTGTAGGTGTAATCAACACCCATTTGGCATTCCTCATTTTTCACTTCCCACCCATCACAAGCTGAGAAACTTCCAAATTCACTTGTTGAAATTGGGCCATTTGACTGTGGCTGAACACTGTTAGTCAGATAAAGGCTAAGGTTTTCCAAGTGAGCATTTGGAGGAGACAAAGATGAAAAAGATGGGGGAAAAGGATCAAAAGAAGGAAGAATTTCATCAAATGGGTTTGAATTATTATTTTTTTGAGTGGGAGAGCTAGTGAAGAGAGAGTAAGGGTCAGAGAAAAACGAAAGGTCTCCACCTCCATCAGAGGAGACCATGCCTGAGTTTGAATGTGTGTGCAAATAAGTGTCAAAAGCATAGTGATCAGAAGACATAGAAGCAAAGTTGGTGATAGAATTCAACGCCTGAATCCCCTAAAACAAAAGAAGGGAACTAACTATTTATTGTAACAACTAAAATAGTGATAACAATTTTGGGTTTGTATGGAACTATGGATAGTGAGGGAGGGTGCTATTTTGCATATGTTTTTGTTTCTGAAACTTCAATTTGGTCCCTGAATGATGTGATGGAATGGAAGGCCTAGTAACTCGTTGAACAAATAGACAAATATATGGAAACTCTTACCTTTCTATGTCTCTATTGAGAGTTGAGACCTGTCCATCCCAGCTTGAACGCTTCGCTAGAATTTAAAGAAAACACATCCTTGCAAATGTGCCATTTGACCCCTTTTCTTTTTTTAATATTCTTCAAACTTCCCTGTGTTTAGTTCTCTCTCTCTCTCTTTGACACATGCCATTTTGCCCCTTTTCTTTTTTATATTCTCAAAACTTCCCCAGTGGGACATTTTTAAATTATAACCTACCGTCGAAATTACTTTGACTTTTCTTTTAAAAAAATAATAATGTTGGGTGTAGTACATTTTTTTTTAACACAGAGACTTATTTTTTAAAAAAATTTAATTATAATTAACTGTCTTATTTTTTTAAATTATTTCCATTTATTCTTTATTATAATAGAATGACAGTAGTAAAAGTGTGGTTATTATGTATTACAACAACAAATGGGTTGGGCTGCCTTGCTCAACCCATCTAAAAATAAAGTTAACATTATTTTTTAGCAAGAGGCATTCAGATGGTTTTTTTTAATTCAAAAGCTGTCAGTTTTTTCCCAAAAAAAAAAACTATGTCAGTTTTTTTTAAAAAATAAAATAAATAAAAGTTACAAAAAAAGTCAAATTTTTTTAAGCAAGGCTTACAAAAAAAAAGTCAAAATCAAATATTTTTATCAAAATTTGAATTTACCATAGTCCCAACATCAAACAATCCCACAGTTATCGCTATCATTATTGTCACCGCCTCCACTATCATCTCCTTCACTCAACCACCTACACTATTGTCACCACCCACATTATCGTCATCACTATCACCATCACCACCATACTATTGCTATTGCCACTACCCTACCATCACCTCATCTCCACCATTGTGGTGTCGTCATCATCATTACCACAATAAATAAATAAATAATAATAATTAGGGATAAATTATTGAATGTAAGTGTATTATTTTGTGTTTCTTTTAATTGTCTTTTAATGAACATGATTAGGGCCATTTTGAAACATATAACGCAAGAATCATGTGAAATTGTTAAATTCAAAAACAAAATTCCAAAAAATTCACGTGGAAATGTTTGTTAATGATTTTTGTATAAATAATATTTTACTATCACATGTACCATTTGCATGATAATATTTTTTCTATAAATAGAAGTTAAGAGAAGCATTACTAATTTGCTTCAAAATTGAGAGAAATCAAAGAGTGAGGGTCTTGGGAATTTTAAAGAAAATTTTACTAAGGGAGGTTGAGAGAAAATTGAGAGTGAGAAAGCTTGGTCATATAGCCAGCTCAAAAAGCTGATGTTTTGAGCTTATGTTTGTGGCGATACCGAGGGATCAACTTGTCTCAAAGAGATAATTAAGGTCGGTATACAAAATAATAATAATATAAATCCCATTGACGTGTTACTTTATTATTTTATTTTTGTTTTCCTCTTCTTCCCCTACCCAATCCGGATGGGATACCGTATAGCATTATAATTTTTTTTATGTTATTTATTTCATTGTTTATATTTTTGTAATTTATAGTACAACAGTTTATATTTCTGCAATTTATATTTCTGCATTTTATAATTGTGTATGATAAATTTTGTACTGTCAAGATCTATTGTAATGGTGTGAATGTTCATACTTTTATGTGATGTGAAATTTAAATATAGTAAAATATGATTTATAATTTCTTTTTACAGGATTCTTTTGAAGATATCCACATGATTGTTTGCCTAAAGAATTTATGTGATTCCTAGTAGAAGACTAGAAGGTAATCTAAATATGTGCATGATTAAGAAATTGAGTTTATTAAGTCAAGGAACAAATTCCTTAAACAAGATGAGACAGGAGAATGCCCTTACAAGGTACACAATTTCGATGAATAGAAAAATTAATGCATATGAAAATGTCTTGGCAGATAATGTTATATATATATATATATATATATATATATATATATATATATATATGATGTTAGATCGTTTCAAAATATTATGATGTTCACATTATTCAATTAAAACCATGAATGCTTTTTTCATACTAAGTTATGGGTGGAAATATTATACTTCTACGAAAAATCTTTTTAATTGCTATCGATAAATATCTCATTAAGTGTGTGTTTTCAGATGTAGAGGATAGAGCCTAAAGTAGATGCTCTGTGTGTGAAAGAAAGAAGTATTAGCCAATAAAATTTACATATTTTTATTCAGTTACGAAATTATGTACTATACCATAATTATATTTTGATTGCACTATTTGTATTTAGTAAAGGTGACTTAATACCCTTTGTTGGTTTAATAACTTGTACTCTAATATTGCAGAATAAAGTCAATTTCAGCAAGACTTATATATCAAGTTTTTTTTTATATAATATACATGGGATAGGATATTGTGACACCCAAATTATGTTACACCCATGTGACACCCAGTCAATCTCACCGTTAGATCGCTTATGTTGATCTAACGGTTATATTTATTTCCATCTTTGTATAGTCATGATTTCCCAAATTTAAAGTGAAAGCATTAAATATGGGAAATCATAACCATACAAAGGTAGAAATAAATATAAAATATTAAATTTGAGAAATCATGACCATACAAAGATGGAAATAAATATAACCGTTGGATCAACATAAGCGATCTAACGGTGAGATTGACTGGGTGTCACATGGATGTAACATAACTTGGGTGTCACAATATCCTATCCCAATATACATATATAATTAGAGTTCAAAATACCTAGATAACGTTCCTCTGTTAATAATTGAAGAATGTTACAACCTCGTTGTCGCCGCCTCACCTAGACATCCACTATCATCACCACCACCACCACCACCACCCCACCTCCATTACCATGTTGCTGCCTCCACCACCGCCTCCATCACAAAATCTTTCTTCTATAATTTGTTTTCACCCATCTTTTTTAGTATTTTTATACATAAAAAATGCTTTTCAATTTTAATATCCAAACAATTTTTTTTAGTTAAAGATGATTTTTACATGTAATATCTAGATACACAATAATTCAATCTTTTAAAAAAAGTCCTTATAAAAAAAAGATATTGTTTCTCATATTGCATGATATAATTTGTTTCATACAACACATAAAAAATGAATGTAAAAAAAAAGACAAAATATAAAAAGTTCATTTTTCAGTAGTTCAGTCCAAACCTTCCTTAATAAGTGATTTCTCTCTTTTCAAAGCATACAAGTTGTGTATCAATATTGCGTTTTAGGTTTGTGCAGCTAAGCTACGAGTTGTGGTTTAATTTGTAAATTAATAATTTTTATATATTTAATTAAGATTTTAATTAAAATAAAGTAATTAAACGACTTCTTTTTCTTTCTCTCGTGTTGTCTTGCATACCTTTGGTGGATCTTGCTAGTGAGATATCAATGGTGATTCATTATTTCAAAGAAGAATTTTATTGAACAAAAGAGAGACAATAAATTAATTATTTCAAATAACAAAAAAAGGTTATTAATGTAACACCCTTTATAGGTTAGCAGCATAGAGAATATACATTAATTCTTAAATAATACTTTAAATAAAAGTATAAGAATTATATAAGACTCTTAAAAAAAAAAGTGGTTACAGGCCAACACCTTAAAGATAATTTTATATTAGATGCGAAGTTAATGTCACTATTACATATAGATTAAATTATATTATATCAATAGAGGCAAGCATCTAAACTGTATAAAACCAATTTAATATTATAATAAATGCGTTGATTAAGTCTCATTTTGTATGTTTTATACACAAAAGTTTCTACTAGTTTCTATTCTGTCAGGGTAGAAAATAGCAGTCACTTCCTCTTCTCCAAACACGATGTAAAACTTCATACTATCCTCGAAAAAAAGTTGACTGTTGATCCCCAACCATCAATCATCAAACACACACTAGACAAGTTTATTTTCTGGAAAGGTCAACATAAATATAAATAAATGTGAGATGAATATCAGTTATATTGAGATTTTCAAATTATAACCAGCTCAGCCATCTCTAAGCATGTTTATGATAAAAATCTTTATTTCAATAATAACTTGTTGGACTTCCTCCTTCAATGCTAAGCCCAAGCCCATTTGAGGGGTTTCCTAAAAATCCTAACCCTAATTTTCACCTCCTCTATATATACTCATTAGTTGTGGGTGGAGGCTAGGTCATATATGAGAGAATTTTATTTGACATATATTTGAGAGAAAATTGTTTGAGCAAAACTTTATGCTTTGCATTTGAGAGATCTCTAGAGAGAGTTTGAGTGAAACATCTCTAGGGTAGTTTGATTATCACCATTGTTGGAGAGGTTGAGTTAACCACCACATTGATGTATTTGATTATTTGTAACCATTATTTTCATAGTGAATTTTTGATCTTGACTAGGTCCCGTGGGTTTTTACTTCTTCATTGAAGAAGGTTTTCCCACGTTAAATCTGGTTGTGTTCTTCTTCTTCTCTCTCTCTCCTGTTTTGTGATTTTTCGTTTTGATATTTCCGTTGCGCTGCCTGTCCTGGTGAAATTCAGGCCGAGGTATAGCCGAGATCCGAGATCGGGATCTTGTTGATTGACTTCTGCACAAAGGCTGCTTAGCCGAGCTTGAGGGAACCGAGTTTTCCCAACAGTGGTATCAGAGTCCGAGTTCGACGGGTTCTGAGGGAGACGAGATGGAGACCAGTGGCATAACCAATGATGGAGACATGTTCAAGTTGACCGTAGATAATTTCACCTATTGGAGACCGATGTGGAAGATCATCTCTACTGCAAAGATCTACATAAGCCCATTACCCTTGATGAGAGACCGACAGGCAAGACCGATAAGGAGTGGGATCCTGAGTCAGAAGGCAGTAGCCACGATCAAGAAATATATTGATAAAAGCCTCTTTGAGCACGTGTCCGAATTCACGAACGCGTATGAGTTGTGGACGAAGCTGGAGTCCATGATTCAGAAGAAGATTCCCAGGAATAAAGCATACCTGGTTCGCCGACTTGTGAAGCTTGAATACAAGGACGACATGCGCATGATTGAACACCTCAACACCTATAAAGGTATTCTGAATCAGCTGTCAAAAGCTGAGATGAAAATTGATAATGAGATGCAGGCTTTGCTGTTGTTGAGCTCGCTGCCAGAAAGCTAGGATACTCTGGTGGTGACTTTAAGTAATTCAGCTCCAGAAGGAAAGTTGAAGATGGATGTCGTGACAGACAGCCTCCTGAGCGAAGAATTCAGGAGAAGAGAACGAGGTGTTTCAAGCACGTCTGAGGCCAACGTTGCTGAGAACAAAGGGAAATCTGATTCCCGGGGTAGAAGCAAAAGCCGGGGTCGAGATCGTGACAGAAGAGGAAAGTCCAGAGGTCGGTCAAAGCTAAAATATGAGTTGAAGTGCTTTTACTGTGGAAAGACAGGCCATAAGAAGCCAGACTGCTGGACCCTGCAGAATGATGAGAAGAACGGTTCTGTGAAGCCGGATCAGATTATTCCCAAGAAGAGGGAAGAAAAGAGCACCACTGCGGTGGCTGCCAACCCGGATGCCGAGATATTCCTCCTTGGTGAGGATAATTATTTGAATGTTGCATATGATGAATGCACCTGGATTATTGACTCCGGTGCCTCTTTCCACGTTACTCCACACAAAGGTTTTTTCTCCTTTTACCGAGGTGGTGATTTTGGAGTCGTGAAGATGGGAAATCAAGTGACCAGCAAGATTGTTGGTGTTGGTGATGTAACTCTGACCACGGATGTCGGATGCCGACTTGTGTTGAAGGATGTGAGGCATGTACCTGACATGCGTTTGAACCTAATCTCGGTTGGAAAGCTTGATGATGCCGGGTTAGTAAACTACTTCGGTAGTGTTAGATGGAAGCTAGCCAAGGGAAACTTGGTCGTAGCCCGAGGTAAGAAGGAAGGCTCCTTGTACATGATACAAGGAAAGATCAATGGCGGAGAAGCCAACTCTGTCCGAAATGAACCTAGCTTGGAGCTATGGCACAAGCGTCTCGGCCACATGAGCGAGAAAGGGCTCCAGATCCTGAACAAGAAAAGATTACTGACTGGGTTGAAAGGCCAAGCGTTGGATAGTTGCACGCATTGCCTAGCTGGAAAGCAGCACCAGGTTTCTTTTGTGAGACCAGATCAACCCAGACGACGCAGGTATATTCTTGACCTCGTCCATACTGATGTCTTCTCCCTATCAGAAAGATCCCTTGGAGGAGCTCAGTACTTTGTTTCATTTATTGATGACCATTCCCGCAAAGTGTGGGTATATTTGTTGAAATCTAAAGACCAGGTACTCCAATCCTTTAAAGAATTCCATGCAATGGTTGAAAGGGAGACTAACAAGAAATTAAAGGTGGTCCGATTTGATAATGGTGGTAAGTATTGCGGCCCATTTGATGCATATTGCAGAGCGGCCGGGATCTGACTTGAGAAGACGCCCCCCAAGACACCTCAGCTGAATGGACTGGCTGAGAGGATGAATAGAACTATTGAAGAGAAGGTCCGAAGTATGTTGTCCAATGCCGGATTGCCGAAATCATTCTGGGGAGAAGCCGTCAAAACAGCTGTTGACTTGATCAACCTCTCACCATCATGGCCACTTGAAGGAGAAATTCCAGAAGAAGTCTGGACAAGTCGGAAAGCGGCCTATAATCAATTGAAAGTGTTTGGATGCCGAGCTTTCGTGCATTTCCCTGAAGATGAAAGGGTTAAACTTGATGCAAAGACCAAAGAATGCATTTATCTTGGTTCGCCGATATGTGAGTTCGGGTTCCAACTTTAGGATCCAATCAATAAGAAGATAGTGAGAAGCCGAGATGTGATCTTTCATGAATATGAGAACATTCATGACATCTCGAAGCCCAAAGTTCGAGTTACTATCAGACGTGAAGAACCCAATCCTCCTGTCCGAGCTGAAGCAG
The DNA here is from genome assembly GCF_033153095.1 of Gastrolobium bilobum. Taxonomy (NCBI): domain Eukaryota; kingdom Viridiplantae; phylum Streptophyta; class Magnoliopsida; order Fabales; family Fabaceae; genus Gastrolobium; species Gastrolobium bilobum. The sequence continues at coordinate 72,176 of NW_026896450.1, read as the reverse complement.
GGGGAGAAAATCAAGAGAATGAAGAAATTGATGACCAGCAACAAGCTGAAGATGACCAAGACACTGAGGTCCGAGTTGATGATGAGATCCGGGATGAGAATGATGAACCGGGTCCTCAAGCTGAAGAACAACCGAGATATCCAACTTGAGAAAGAAGACCCTCTACGAGATACCCATCTGATGAATACACCGTTGTTGCTGAAGACGGTGAGCCTCAGAGTTATGATAAGGCTGTGACAAGCTTAGAGAAAGAAGAATGGGAAAAGGCAATGCAAGACGAGATGAAGTCTCTGCACGAGAATCAGACTTATGAGTTGACTGAGTTGCCAAAGGGAAGACGAGCTCTGAAGATTAAATGGGTCTACAAGATTAAGAATGAAGAGAACGAGCAAAAGCCGAGATACAAAGCCTGGATTGTAGTGAAAGGCTGCAATCAGAAGAAAGGAGTAGACTTTGAGGAGATTTTTTCTCCTGTGGTGAAAATGACCTCGGCCCGAAACGTGTTAGCCATGGCGGCTTCGATGGACCTCGAGGTAGAACAAATGGACGTGAAGACGACATTTCTTCACGGTGATTTAGAAGAAGAAATATATATGGAGCAACTTGAAGGATTCCAAGCTCCAGACCAAGAAGACTTGGTATGTTGATTGAAAAAGAGCCTCTATGTCTTGAAGCAAGCACCTCGGCAGTGGTACAAGAAATTTGAATCATTCATGACTGATCATAAGTTTGAGAAGACAGAAGTTGACCACTGCGTATTTGTGAAGAGGTATGAGGCCGAAGATTTTTTGATCTTGTTGTTATATGTTGACGACATGCTTATTGTAGGGAAAGACAAATCAAGGATAGTCGCCCTGAAAAAGGCGTTGAGCTCGTCCTTCGCAATGAAGGACCTCGGCCCTGCAAAGCAGATACTCGGAATCAAGATTATCCGAGATAGACAGAAGAAGCTACTGTGGCCGAGTCAAGAAAAATATATTGAGAAGATTCTGAAGAGATTCAGCATGGACAAAGCCAAAACAGTAAGCACCCCCCTTGCTGGACACATAAAGCTGAACCAGAAGCAATGTCCGAGATCTGATGAAGACAAAGATGAGATGATGAAGGTCCCATACCAATCCGTCGTCGGAAGCTTGATGTATGCAATGGTTTGCATTAGACCCGACTTGGCGTATGCTGTTGGAATGGTAAGCCGGTATTTGTCAAACCCCGGCAAAGAGCACTGGGAAGCAGTGAAGTGGATCTTCAAGTACCTCCGAGGTACGACCGACTTATGTCTCCGATTTGGAGAAGGTAAAGCCGAGTTGCAAGGCTACTCTGATTCTGATTTAGGGGGAGACACCGACTCGAGGAAATCGACGACGAGATACATGATGAGATTTGCCGGAGGAGCTGTCTCTTGGCAATCAAGACTTCAGAAATGTGTTACAATCGACAACTGAGGCTGAGTACATTTCCGCTACTGAGGCAATCAAAGAGATGTTGTGGATGAAGAAGTTCCTCATGGAACTCGGCCATGATCAAGACAAGTACGAGCTGGGTTGTGACAATCAAAGCGCAATCCATCTTGCAAAGAATTCAACCTATCACTCCCGCACTAAGCATATTGATGTGAGGTATCACTGGATCCGGGATGTGGTGGAAGGTGGAGAGCTCAAACTCGTCAAGGTGCACACTGACCAAAATTGGTTCGACATGATGACGAAGCCGGTTCCAGCAAGAAAATTTGAAGACTGCTGTGAAGGAGCCGGGTTGATGCTGAAGCCGACGCATTGAAGTCGGAGGGGGAGATTTGTTGGACTTCCTCCTTCAATGCTAAGCCCAAGCTCATTTGAGGGGTTTCCTAAAAATACTAACCCTAATTTTCACCTCCTCTATATATACTTATTAGTTGTGGGTGGATGCTAGGTCATATATGAGAGAATTTTATTTGACAGATATTTGAGAGAAATTTGTTTGAGCAAAGCTTTATGCTTTGCATTTGAGAGATCTCTAGAGAGTGTTTGAGTGAAACATCTCTAGGGTAGTTTGATTATCACCATTGTTTGAGAGGTTGAGTTAACCACCACATTAGTGTATTTGATTATTTGTAACCATTATTTTCATAGTGGATTTTTGATCTGGACTAGGTCCCGTGGGTTTTTACTTCTTCATTGAAGAAGGTTTTCCCACGTTAAATCTGGTTGTGTTTTTCTTCTTCTTTCTCTCCTATTTTGTGATTTTTCGTTTTGATATTTCCGCTGCGCTGCCTGTCCTGGTGAAATTCAGGCCGAGGTATAGCCGAGATCCGAGATTAGGATCTTGTTGATTGACTTCCGCACAAAGGCTGCTTAGCCGAGCTTGAGGGAACCGAGTTTTCCCAACATAACTATAATAATAAATATAAGAAAAAACATGTAATACTTAACTAAAATTACTAAGTGCTCAATCTTTGAGTGTCTCTTGATGTGAAATGTTATTGAGTGGCCGAGCTCTTAGCCAAAATAAGACGTTCCTTACAATACTACCATTATCATATGATCTCGAACTTCTTTGCGTCAGTTCACATCAAAATTTTCAGTTAAAATTACATATTCTATAACTATTCATTTGATATAAAAGGAATATAAATACAATCAATTAGTTCCATAATCTTGATCTAATACCATATTCATAACCAATATAAGCAGATCCATAAAACCAAAGTGTCTATAAGAAAATTGTTTGCCATAGTAATAATGTCTCCACAACTTTAGAAAAATAAAGTTCCCCAATACCAAAAGAAATAGAAGTTCGAAAATAGAAATAGACGAAAAAAAGTGAAACTAAGATAATGAAATTTACTTCCAATGTTACATTTCTTTTTCTTTCTCCTTCTCTTTTTTTTTTAATGTGCCTTTCTTTCTTTCCCCTTAAGGGATTTGTTTTAAATATTTTATTAAAATAATATTAATTTTCACTTGGAGCGATGCTTCCACATTTACACTTGTTTTTTTTAATTATATTATTTTATTATTATTTATTTTTTATTTTTTATTTTTTTTATTTTTTAAGATGTTACAATTAGTGTTCCAATTTGTAAACTTTGTCATCTACAAAATAGCCATACTCTATGTTGAATTAGTTTTGGTTATTATTAGGATAGTTTTTGTCAATTCTCACTGGATTTACTGATGTGGTGTTTAGCAAATTGACTGTAACAATAATTATTTGAAAATTTAATCTCTTCTTATGACCGATTAATATATATATATATATATATATATATATATATATATATATATATATGAGGAAGGTTATACTTACAACATTTTTTTTACAACCTCTTACAATCATATCTTAATACCATTGATTTTCGCCAATCAACGGTTATGATTTTCGCAAATTAAACTCATTAATTATTTATTAATTCACAATAAATGATAATCGTTGATTGACGGAAATCAACGGTGTTAAGATATGATTGTAAGAGATTGTAAAAGAAAAAATTGTAAGTATGGTACATTACATAGGGTATATTTAAATAAGTTAAAAAAATAGTCTTATAAATACATTTTTAACTTCTAAAAAAGCATTAACATCTTTTTATGTTTTTTAAAAAAAATAAAATACTATAATTTTAACTAGAAATATTTTTTTAAAATAAAAATGATTATCCTTTTAAAGGATAGTTATTTTAGTCAAAACTATTAATTTTTATTTAATATTAAAATTAAAAAAACTTTTTATTTCCTTCCACCATGATTTATGTTTCTCTTATTATAAATTAAAATAATTTTGATTAAACTGACATAATTCGATATCCTTTAAAATAATAAACACTAATATTTACCAAAAAGAAAAGAAAAAAGAATAAACACTAATTATTTTTTTAAATATAAGAAACAAAATAAAATGTTTTCTCTCTCTAAATTATCAGATGTCTTAAAAGCAATTAGAACTTAAAAGTTAGAAGTATTAAGAAAGTGTTGACACCTCTTTTTTTAAGCTAAAAATTATTTTTAAGTTAAAGTTTAAAAAAAAAATTAAAAATGAAGGTACAGGCTGTTTGATTATTATATACATTTTTTAACTTAAAAACTATTTATTTCTAAAAAAGTATATATTTCAAAAAAAAAACTGACACAATTTAAAAAAATATTTCTTAGAAGCTTTGACTTTTTTTATTATAAAAGAATGAAAATATTATATTTATTATCTATTTTTTTTACTATTTTTTATTATCAAATTTTTATCGTTGATTTTTATCAATTTAACAATTATAATTAGTGGAAATTAATAATTAATTAATAAATATAACTTCATAAATTATAACTGTTAGATTGATGAAAATTAACGATTAAAATTTAGTAATAAAAGATAATAAGAAAAAGAGATAATAAGTATAACTTCTTCTTAAAAAAAATTAAAAAATGTGATTAACCTAACTTCTATTTAAAAGAAGAGAAAGAAAAAACAAATCTCTCAAAACGTCCACAAAAATGGCCTTTCAGCGACGTTGTTTACTAAAACCTTTCTTTGTTGAGAAGTGTTAACTGCCCTTTCGGGCATTCTTGTTACTATGAACTTTCTTAGTTCATACGGGTCCAGCTGTTAGCCACGTGATAAGTCAATAGAGGCCAATTGAAGTTTGCGTTGTTCAAAGTTGAACTCCTAAACCCCAAAATCGAGAGACGCTGATTCTCTCTCTTCTTTTCTACCTTCCTTTATTGAAACAACAACGAAGATTTCGTCCTGTATATATATCTCTCTCTATAGATCGTATCCGCATTTCTAAAACTATCGGATCCAGGGTTGCTGTTATTCTGCTGAAGAAGAAAAGGTTAGTCATGGCGTCGCAGCAGCACCTCGAGAAGATGCAGCTACGCCAGAATTACCGGAATCTCTGGCACACCGATCTCTTGAGAACCATTCAGGTCGACGCTCCTTGTAAGGACACTCACACTCTCCTCTGCTCTCCGAATTTCGATTTTCCATTTCTATCTTATACTGACATCGTCCGGTGAAACTGAATTGTGTGCAGATTGTTGCTTCGCGGTGTGGTGGTATGTGATCTAGAACTCTCTGTTCCAGTTCTTTTGGATCCGATACTAATTTTTTGGACTCTATATTTTTTTTAACGCTTGCAAGAGAAATGGAATGTTTGGTTTTCATTTTCTGCTGTTTATCGTTTACATGCTTTAGATCTTGGATTTACATTGACTTGCATTGACTATTGAAGTATCTTGACATGTTGCTTAATGACATTTCCGCACTCTGTTCAAAATTGATCAGTGTTATTATCTGTTTAATATGTCGTTTTTAAGATCGGAGGAAGAGCAGGTAACGAACATGAATATTATAGGACAAAGATCATTTTACTTTGCTCAATGAAATTAAGTGGGATTCTTTTCTGAGTTTTTTCAGTTGGATTGGATCATAATATGTCTTCTGTGGATACCTTGACAATATAGGCTTTCCCTTGTATGCTGTAATTAAGGCTAAAAAAAGGCATGTTCCTTCAGATAAGATCCATATTCTGGCATGATTAGAGATCATGCCGTGTAAGTGTTCTGTACGAACATGCTTTGAGCTGGTTTTCGTTTCCAAGTATATGGTGGTACTTGTTTTAAAAGTTTACGTGTGATCAGCGTGAACAAACTTTCACAGCAATTGCTCTCACATTTAAGTGTTTGTTGATTCAATGACCTGATTCATGAATTGGTATTTTATATCTCCAATGCACTTTCAGTTAGATCACAATTTTAATGGACCTGCATTGAAGGCATAAATGTAATTCTACAATGTATTTTCAACAGAAGTAATCTAACGTTCTATTGTCTCATTATAGTGCGCCATGTGTATCATACCTGCTTCGCAAACGAGCTCTTTATGATGATATGTCAAGGTAATTGATTCTATTTATGTTTTCCAAACTTCCAAAATGACTTACATGGTCTGTTTGTGTGATATGTCTTTGTCCGGTTTGTTCCAGATACACATGTTGTGCTGGTTACATGCCCTGCAGTGGTAGGTGCGGAGAAAGTAAATGTCCTGAATTTTGCCTTTGCACCGAGGTATAGAAATTTTTACTTGTTTTCTTACATATTATAAATACCTGATATGGGTGAATGTTATTGTGGGTGTTTTCTGTGGTAGATTATCGTTATCCCTCCTTATGAGTCAGGTTTGTGCTGTGATGCCTTAGCGGTGGCATGATTTTAGCCCAATTCTATAATTCGATATAATGGGAAATAATAGTTGGCTACATAAAATATGGCTGGGTTAGGACTTAATGGAGGAAGGAAATGCACATGCAGGATTTTATGGTCAGCCTAGTAAATTTTTTCTAACAGTTTAGATTTGGCCTGTTACTGCTGTTATTATTGTTGTATTTGGAATAATGAATACTAAATATGATAAAAGCTGTTGATTCTTAATGGTGAAGGGTAAGGGGTGGGCTAAATGTTTAACCATAGAAGCATAATCTATTGATCTCTAATGGGAAGGTGGTGGCAGTGGGCACTAGGCAGATTTGAGATGCAGCCCTAGTAGCAAATGACGTAGCTGAAGATTCAAGGCTAAACAAGTTTATAGGTCGTCTAATTGGGAATTTTCAATTAAGCTGTTATAAACTTCTGACGGTAGGATAGATTCAAGGACCCATTATTTATTTATTGATTTGTTTTTAAATTATAGGGATCCAAAAGTTTCTTAATTGGATCCCTACAGATGGTGCTCCAAGGGTAAGGTAAGGAACCATTTAGGAATTTTTGGAACTCTAGGGACTCAATTACAAAGTTTTATAATATATGGATCTAACTGAAAATCTCCAAATAGTATAGGAACGTACAGATTAATTTATCCAAGATTTTAAACTGGATTTTAAGAAAGCTTGTGATCAATTCAATTGAGGATTTCTGAACAAGGTTGTAGATAGAAATGCAATTAGTTCAAGATGGAGAGAATATGGACTCAAGGGTGTCTTTTCACCAGTTTTTATGTCGTTGTTAATGATGAACTGAAGTCTTTGTTTCATGGTCAAAAAAGGACTTAGGATGGGAAATACCCTTTCCCCTGGTGGTGGATTTGCTGAGTAAGTTATTGATTTCATTCATTAAGTCATTAGTCCTGAGTCATTTATATTCGAACTTTCTTTCAATTTTAGGTTGTTGAGTTATCACATAGTTGAAAAGATGAAAATGTACTGAAAATATAATTAAATTCAAAAAGGTTGCTTTATTTAATTATTGGGTGTTAGAAAAGAGCATTTGAACTGTCATTTGAGTTGTTATTTACCATTAAATAAAGAGCATGCAGGATTCCTTTGATGCTGGTTTTCTTGGTCTCAAGAATTTTCTATGGTTATTTCATATAGCATTTTTTTTTCACATGTTAAATTTGTTATTTTGCATTATTGTTTCAGGTTTTCTGCTGCTTTGGTAATTCAGTGGCCTCAACTCGCTTTCTGTTGCAAGATGAATTTAACATTCAAACAACACAATGTGATAATTGCATTATTGTACTCTCTCTCTCCCTCCCCCTCTCCCTCTCTCACACACACTCAGAGACACTCATGCACGCGTGCACACAAGACACATTCACAGACATATACACATGCAAGTATTTTTTTTAATGATATTCTGTTAATTTATTTATAATTCTCTTGTTTAGGGTTTCATGTTTTGCCTCCAACAACTTGCATGCATATGCTCTATTATTGCCTTAATTGTGGGAAGTGATGAAATTCAAGAGGCTTCTCAGTTGCTATCTTGTTTGGCTGACTTTGTGTACTGCTCGTAAGGCTTCCTTTTCTCTCTCAAGGCCCTTCATTTATAGTGGAAGGCGTTGTACTAAGTCTATGTTTCTTTTTATTTGTAGGGTGTGTGCATGCATGCAGGTAAGTTTGTCAATTATTACTCAAAAATGGTTAATCATTGTATCGTTTACATGATAATTATTATTCAAATGAATTTTATTTGCAGACTCAGCACAAGGTTGAAATGGACAAGCGTGATGGAAAGTTTGGACCCCAACCAACAATGGCAGTGCCCCCTGTTCAGCAGATGTCGCGCATGGATCAGCCAGTTCCTCCTCAGGTTGGGTATGCACCACAACCAGCATATGGACAGCCCTATGGTTATCCACCCGCCCCACCGGCTTCTTATGGCTATCCTGCTCCTGGTTATCCCCCTGCTGCTGCTTACCCACCCGCTGCTGGTTACCCAACTGCTGCTTATCCTCCACCAGGATATCACCCTTCTGGCCCCAATTGATTGGTTCATTAATCAGTGTTTTCTTCAAGTTCGCACAATCGCCCCAATGACAGGCAGTCATACGTGTGTGATGAAATGCTACAGCTAGATTGATTGATTATTTTGCATTTGCCCCACAAGTTTTGTTTTCTGATACGAGATTATAATTCCAATCGTGTTGTCCATTCTGATACTTCGTCTTCTATTTGTATATTGGTCTTGTTGGTGTAGATATATAGTTTTCCCTTTTTTCGTTTGTTATGTGCAATGTGGGGTAATGTACTGTTCTAAATATTTCAAAACCCGTGATTCAATCATGTGTTATTGGCCACTTGAGCTGTTTGCCCACCAGTGCATGAAAGCCCGTGTCGACAGACTGGAATTATACGTGTCTCACAAAGATGTGTTTGATGGCACGGGGAAAAGGGGCAAGCCTTTTTAATGTTAGTTTGTTTTTGGAGTGACTAAGGAAGAAATAGTATGTTTATTTAATTTCAGACACCTTTTTCACTTTAGACAAGCTTATTTTGGTGATTAGTGGGGTTTTAGTTTAAATCCCTGTCCTAATCGTTTGGAACGGGTTTGCCCGTCCAAAGGTGATGTTTAGTGCAGAGATGTAGTGAAAATTATAAATTGTGGCTACCCTAATTAGAGAAATCTTTTTTGTGGACTATTAACATTGCTGTACAGAAATAATGATCATTTAGTTTGGTAAGTAATTCTACAGAAGCAAATGATAATTTTGTATAGATTGTCATTTTTACATGATAAAAATAAATCAATGATTATTTTATTTATTTTTGGACAAAATATTTGTCGTTATGTTTTTAATTTTTTGATTGTTGTAGTTCTTATTTATTTGTTTATGGGATTAATGTTTCTAGATGGGAATAATTTTATCTTTTGCATTCACATAAAAATGAAGATAAAGTTATCTCCATCTTGAAGAGAAATATTAATCCTTTTTTTATTTATGCATTTTGAATCTTACTTTTTTATCTATTTGTTTGTTTCTACTTTATATTCCCTTTAGTTTCAATCATTATTGATCAGAACAGGTTTTTACAACTGGGCCGATCATGTGATCTTTCTCTACACAAATGGCCTGGAATTTCTTTAGGTCAGAGCATCTTGCAGTTTGGAGCAGCTTTAACCCATGTGACTTCAATGGAACAAGAGGGGGGGTGTACCTGCAAGACACTCTGAAGCTCAAATCAGATTTGGTTCAAGCAGGTTTAATTATGTAGAAGAAGATGTGTACCTTTGTGTTAATATGTATGTATTTACAGTGGAGAGATGAGCAGCTTTGCAAGTGGTGAGACATACTTGGAGATGAAGTATTCAGAAGGATAAAGCTTTCAATGTTGAGAAGCTTGTTGTCTTGTGGTCTTTAAGATTGAGGAACTTGTTGTTATAGGCTTTTAATATTGTGCAGCTTGATGACTGTTATGAGCTTGGGGATAAAGATGAGATAGCAGTGACTAAAGGATTTGCTTAATGGTGAAGACTTTTAATTTGGGCCTTATATCTGTATAATATTTATCCAGATCAATTATATTAAATTATGACATGTTATGTTAGATTTCTTTTTTTCTATGATTCTCGGATCAATAACCGATTGACTCGTATTATTTAGTAAAATAATTTGTATAAAATTATAATATAGATAATATTACATGTAAGTGATAATTTGAAGGATTAAAAAAATGTGTTTACCGAAAAAAAATAAAATGTTAAATAAAAGATTAATGAGAGCAGCTGCTTGAGGAAGAGCTTAACGATGAATATAGGTAAAGTATCCGAAAGAAAAAGGATCGAGATTTTTTAAAAAAGTATGCATGATATCAACTATTAAAATTATTTTATTTCATAATTAAAAATAATATTAAGTATAATTAAAAAAAAAATTAAGCGGTTTGTTTTTTGGAATTTAGAGGATCGAAATTCAAAGAAAAATGTCTAAGCAAGTAGAACTTAATATATATATATATATATATATATATATATATATATATATATATATATATATATGGCTTAACGTTTCTCAAGCTGCTTGAGATAATTTTATCTCCGGCTACTAAATCATAATCGTACAAAGATTATATCAATGGTAATGAAGGAAGAGAGAGAAAAGGAAAATCATAATCATTCAAAGGTGAATCAATTAATATAAGAAAATAAATAAACAAAACAACGTAGTTTTGAGGTGGCCGGAGATAAACTTATCTCAAGTTGCAGGAAAAATATTTTTCCCATATATATATATATATATATGATAAATATTTCTACAGCCACTTTAGATAAAATTATCTGCATCTACTCAAAAACTACGTCGTTTTGATTAATGAAGAGTGTTTCTGTAATTTTAGGTGAATTAATCAAGGGTGTTTTCGTAATTTTGTTTATTTTTTATCATATACATTTTACTGAAACACCCTTCATTAATTCACTTAAAATTACAGAAATACCCTTCAATAATTGAAACGATGTAGTTTTGGGGATAACTGTAGTCAACCTTATCTGAAGTGACTGTAGAAATATTTTTTCATATATATATATTGGTTCGATCCACTTAATAATGTCTTAACCCTGAAGATACGGTGTACCATTCCTAAGCTTACTTTTCATTTCAATATATATATAATTTTATTTTTTTTGAAAACTATTCCAATATATTCAATCACGAGTAATGTGACATTATTTTTTTCTTAATTATAATATTTGGTGAAGGAAAAATTTGATTTAAAAAATCTTTAGAATTTGGAATAAGTTGTGAGTAATTTTACCTTGAGATATTGGCAATCTCAATATTTAATCACAATTTGTCATTCTATTTTAAGTTTTTAGCTAATTATGTTTTTTCTTTAAATTCTAAATATATTCACTAGTTATTTATTATTATTAATTATTGTGATGAGCCGTGGGATTTTATACTTCTAAGAACCTACCATCCATCTTTAATTGTGGACTTCGATATTAAGAGTGCAAAGATAACTGAGCTACAATACAACAAAATGGAACGCTAATTTGCTCTCAGAGAACTTGATAATAAAATGAAAATTAAATATTAAATAAAAAGTAAAATAACCGGGAATGAATTTGTTTTATGTTACAATTTCACATATCCCTAAATAAATATAAGAAAATCACTTTGTCATATTATAAGAATAAGAATGACACTGTTTCGTTCTTTAACAGGATCTGGTTCCGGATCCTGACTATTTTTTAAAATGTGAGTTTCACACTTGATTTGTGTGCGGGTAAAAAGCTATTGACATGTAACATGACAAAAAGCGAACCCATAAATATATATAATCGATAGATGTACCCACTACTCAGTGTTATGGTAATAACAAAGATATTCTTCCAAAAAGAAACTAACTCTAGAACCACATTTGGAGAACAAAATGATAGGAGAAAATTGAAGGGATTACATATAAATTAGGGGCGAAGAAGGGGAATGGTTGTCAACCCTTCAGGCTTCAACGTTACTAAGACACTATACAAATAATAATTAGTATAGTGGCGAATTTGAGAAGAGACCAGCAGCACCGGCCTTCTGATGCTGGTTTGAAGATTGAACCTTAACTTGTCAGCGAGTATCGCGCTTCAATGCGACAAAATATTCAGGAAATGAATGTGCCTGAGTTTGAGGACTGTGTATCCCTTTGTCAAAATTATTTTAATTCCTTATAAATCGTTTTCTCTCTGTGTCCCTCCCATCCAATTCATACAACTGACTCCTCATTTTTTATTTTTTAGGTTTCTTGTCATGATTCTAAATATAAGGGTGGGTGTTAAAAAATTAATGATCAGATTAATCGAATTTTTAATGAGAGGACTAATTTTTAAAATATCTATGTAATGATACGTCATTTGACATATTTTATCTCTCACAAATATAATTTGAATTTATAACAATGGTACCACAATCATAACAAATAATGACACTGGTTTCTTCTCCATCAACGCGCATAGGCAACAACGGATAAGAACATTTCTTCTTACGAAAAGTCCTAAAGTACTTATTTTGTTGCTGAAAAAATTATTGGCTTAGAGGCTAAACGCTCTTGTGATTGTGGAACTATTGTTGCAAATTTAAACTATTTCTATGGAAGATAAAATATGTCAAATGATGTGTCATTACATAGATTAGGGTTGGAAAAATGGGCCAACCCGACCCAACCCACGTTTAACACGAAAAAAACGAGTCGAGTTAGGGTTGGCTCGAAAAATAAACGAGCCAGAAAACTCAACCCGACCCGAGTCGGGTTAGGGTTGGCTCGCGGGTTGGCTCGAAAAAAAGAAAAAAAAGAAATAGAATTCCACTGATGCTGTAACTTCTAAATTTTTTTGCTAAATTATTAATTCATTCAATACAAAGACATTATACAGATAAACCATAGAAAATACCTTTTGCATTTGGACTTGGACTTATTGGCAGTTGGCACCCTATTCACACTGTCACACATACTATAAAAAAGATCCTTAATGCACGATTTTGGACTTATTGGCAGCTGCAGGGTATTTTCGTTTGGGTCTTTGGAATTGGAATTTTAGGTTTTAGCCTTCCACTTTACCTTCATTAATTTTTATACTTTTATATTTTTAAAAAAAACCATAACCCGCGAGCCAACCCGACCCGTGGGTTGGCTCGATTTTTTTCGAGCTGAAACGAGTCGGGCTGATTCGAGTTACTAACTCAATTTCCCTAACTCAACTCGACTACTTTTAGCCGGGTTACAAGCCAACCCGATCATTTTTTCCAAGCCTAACGTGGTGTTGAATACCCGAGTCAAAAGATATGGTCTTCTGAAGTTTTACGATAACGGGACTGCCTACGTGGTGTTGACATGGCATCAGTCCCGTTAGGATCATTGGCGGGACTAGTCCCGTCAGTACCAGTGATGTGTTTAACGATATTAGTTTGGAAAAACTTATCTGATTAACTTTAACTGAGCAATTCTTTTGCCCAATAGTCTTAGAAGAGTGCTTTTGCCGGTTAATGAGTAGTGATTTGGATACCAGAGTCAAAAGTTATATAAAATCTCAAAAAATATCTCAAAAAAATTGTATAAAATCAAAAGAAAAAATATCTGATTTGGATACCAGAGTCAAAAGTTATGGCCTTCCAAAGTATCACAGTAATGATACTGCCTACGGTAACAGGATTGTGCCATTTGGCACACCCTTATGAGTTCCCCAGTGGTGTCGCGACACTCACCTAAAGAAAAAAAGAAAGACGTGTGAGTTTTGCATGGGAAGGAGTGCGGGACTCAAACCCGTTGGGCCCGCGGAACTTGAAGACCCCCATTGGTAAAATATGTCAACCAGATACCAAATTGATTTTTGAATAGAGATGGAAGCATACGCCTTACCACACGGGATCATGTATCCGTGAAAATACAATATATATATATATATATATATATATATATATATATATATATATATATATATATATGTATATGGAGTTAACCCAATTCTAATTATCTTTTTGAAGCGAGTTGACTCTTTTGGTATTCCTACAAGCTTCGACTTTTTGAACCGACTACGAAACTAATTCAGAGTGCGAGACGAGTCAGAGATAAAGATATTTAAAGTCTTTACAAAGACGATATATGGATATATTACTTGCTTCTAACCATTCACACAACTAATATATTAGAATTATGTGGAAAGAGCATATGGATATACTATTTGCATCAAACGATACTTTAGACGCACGCTTACTAAGACTTTTTTCCCCCCACCAAACACTAACAGATAGGAACTTGGAAAAAAAAAAGCAATTAAAAAAATATTTAATGAGCATGTAATTGTTGACGGGAGAGAATCATGAAGACATCGAGTATACACATCTAGAATCATCTCACGGAGAAAGTCACTTGGCGGCAGGATTAAATTCCATTATAAATTGAAGGAGACTCCCTCAATGTTAGGAACCATCTCACGGAGGACAATGACAACAGGCCTGAACATAACCTGGTGAGAAGAATTAAGGCATGAAATCAGACGGAGTGGACGGTCAAATATCTTCATGCTCACAGGAAAAGAATAATTGCGCAGATTGGTCGGCAAAAAAAGCTCTTTCCATTGATGGCATATGTGTCTACCTCAAACCTTGATAGCCTTGCTGAATGAAGACGATAGGAGGGCCTTTGGCTCTGAATTTTCTGTGTAATTGTTTTGTTTTTGGGGTATAGCCCCTCTTTATTTACTTTAACAAAAAAAAAAACAAAAATTCCATTATAAATTAAGTGAGTATCTATAATTACAAAATATTCTTCAAAATCGGTGAGCAGAGATTGAAGATTTACACAATGTAATTTGATGGGAATTTGGTTAAACAGATCCATAATTCTAAAGAATACGATGGGAAAGTGAATTTCTCATTAACGTTACTAAATAGTTATTTGGTATACCCTTTTTTATTTTTGGTTTTTCATTTTAGTCTATGTTTTTTCATTAATAGCCTATATTTGTTTATTAAATCAGAACTCTTTTATTTTCAAGCAATTTAATTTTCTATTCTATTCTATTTTTTTTAATTTATATTTACTTTTGTTTAATTATATATACATATTACATTTTTCAATTTTAATAATTTTCCCATTTAATCTATACTTTTTGAAATTGTAACTAAATTGAAAGCATGTTCTTCGCTAGTGAATGATAAACTTATGTCATGTTTAATTTACGCAATGACGATTCTGTAAAATCAAAATGAAATAAAAATAAAATGGAATGAAGTGAAATGAAATAAACACTTTCAATCCAAGTCATTCTATTAATTAATATATGAAATTATTCCGAAATTTAATAAAGTAATATTTTTATATTATGTTTGTGAAAAACTAAATAAAAAATCATTTTTAATATTATTATTTTACCTATTTATTCATTTATCATTATTATTACCATAACTTTCACCTTTTATAATTTTCATATAATTTTTGCTTTCAATATTGCATGATGATGGCCACCCAGACAGATATTCTCAGGCATCAGATAATATTCTTCTTAATTGTATATTGTTTTAACATATCTAAATGAAGAATTACGTGTATCTGAATAATTTAAATTTTAAATAAATTAGACATTTATAAGTATATAACTTAATAGATTATGTTTATTTATATTTAAAAAATATATGATCTTTTAAAATAAAGTCAAGACAACAAATTTAAATTAAATTTTATGAAGTCGCTATCCCATATTTTAGGAAGGGATAATAATCTTTAATTAGATAAAATGAAACATAAAATAAAATTGCCATTTTATTAATTTGTTGTTTTTATTTAAAAAAATGAGAATACTTATTCCGTGTGTAATTAAAGCTCAGCATGGAAACGTCAAGTTAAAGGAAATTAGTTGTATAGCTTACCAAAAAACAAAAAGGAAACTAGTTGTAAGCAAAATCCTATTTCAAAGAACCAAAGGGAAAATTATCCCCCATATCATGTGCCAACTAATACATAACTAACACCACCTAGCATCATCAAACCACGAAAGAGCTCCCCACAGAACACATTTTCTGCATTTTATAGGAGTATCTATTGGCTTTTTCACCATTTTGTTCCTTATTAATTAATTAATAACCATTTTGTCCCTGATTTAAAACTATCTATGAATCTGTCTCTCTTTAATCGACTACCTTGCATTTTTAATCGACTAAATGGCCAACACAGACAAAAAATGGCTGTTGGGAGATTTAGTCGACTAAATCTCCCTATTTAGTCGACTAAATCTCCATATTTGACAAAAAAAAAATAAGTCAGTATGATTTTAATCGATTAAGTAGGGAGATTTAGTCGATTAAATCTCCCAACAACCATTTAGTCGATTAAACATGCAAAGTAGTCGATTAAAGAGGGGCAGATTGATAAATAGTTTCGAATCAGGGGCAAAATAATTATTAATTAATTAATGAGGAGCAAAATGGTCAAATAGTCAGTATCTATTCCCTTACAAAAACAGAAAAATAAATAAAACATGAATACAAATAATCATAAAAGTAAAAATAGTATAAATAAATTACTTTTTATCATATTTAATAAAAAATATATATCCAATGTTTTGTGCCCCTGAAAATATTTTCATCCCTTCTTTTGCTTCTTTTTTTTTTCCCTCATTTATCGTTATCATAATCATTAATTACTTGCAGTTACACCAATATCACTCTACGCTTTTTTATATATATATATATATCAATTCTAATTATTTTTTTTGAGATGAGGAATTTTTCTCGATATTCTTATAAATTTTAACTCTTTAAACTAACTATATGATTAATTTTGAGTGCAAGATGGATTAAAAATTGAAGTTTTATACCTCTTTATTGGCAGAGATGGAATATAGGTAAAAGCAGCCTACCATTGCCATACTCCTACGTTACCTCCACTTGGAAATGTTCAAAGAAAATAAATAAATAAAGAGCTTATATGACTCATAATATGTCGAATCTGTGATGCAGTGCTACTCAGTTTTTTGACGTCCCAATCCATCCAAGCACCAAGATGCCAAGAGCTCAAAACTAAAACCAAGTTCATGTATACTCATTGAACTTTCCATTCAAGATTGCTTGCAAATCCGAAATGGAGTATGATAAATCAATAATGCCACGCGTCCATTCTTTCATTCATAAACTTTCGTTAATAACTGATTCGTGATGAATAGCGTTATTTATTCATCTGGAATTGTTAAATAAATACTTCAAAACCAAAACAAAAACTGAATATTTCCAACAAAAGAAACAAAACTAAAAATAAAACATTGAGATAGCTAGTTAAAACTCAGAACAACCAGATCCCAGTTCTAAAAAATACATCTAAATAAAATTGATATACAACTAAAGTCCCAGCTTTCCATGAGCTCTGTATATATACACATTCACAAAAAAAAATATTAAAAAAAAAAAAAAAAACTAACATCTCTTTCCTTTTTTTCCCAGATAAGAAAATTAAGGTATTAGAATAGAAGCAAGCTATAAAGAACCAACATGAGGGTAATCAGAGTAAAATTCAGGGATCCCAGAAGCAGCCCAGAGTCTCTCGTTGAAGGAACCTTGCAAATCATCTGGTATGAAGGGTGTTCGGCACAGGGGGCACGTTCTCTGATCGTACCCCATCCAACGGTCCAGGCATCCTCGGTGGAATATGTGTCGACAGTTCGCCAGCCGTCTGATCTCATCGTTTTCGTCGAACTCGCTCAGACACACCGCGCAGCTCTCGGGTGGGTCCACCAGTTCCCGGAACTTCACCACCGGCAGGATTTCCCGGATCAGGAGAGCCGACACCGATTCGAATTCGGGTATCCGGGTGGAAGCGTCGGGCCAGGCAATGTCGGGTTCGAGGAAATCGTGGAGACCCAGATAGCGGAACAGGGTGCAGATCAGTTTTCTGATGAAACCCAAAACAGAGAGCAAGTTCAGAAACAGCTTCGGAAAGAGAACCTCTGTATACCCCACTGGAAATCCCATGTCTTGCACACTCACACACTTCACACTTCTTTGTGAATAGAAAGAAAGAGAGAAAGCGAGAGAGTAAGCAACACCAGCTTGGGTTAATATATAGAAGACAACAAACAGTTTCTTCAGAGTTGAGACTTTGATGTGGAAATGCCAACAATGGGCTTTGCCTTTATGGAGATCTGATGACACTACCACTGTAGCTTCCTCGCTCCTGCAATTGCAAGTTCCACAATTTAATTAATATAAAATTAATTATTTACTAATAAAATAAAGACCTGTAGATTGTCCTTTATATTTCGCCTTTTAACGACTAATTCATTTTTTTCTGTATTGATTTTATTAGAAGATTTTTAGCCTTTTTAATACTTTTTTTTTTTTTGGATACAAATAATTATTTATATTTCTTATCAAAAGTGAAGATCACTTACGTACTATAGTCATTATTGATGTGTTAGTAATAAATTTAATGTAATTAGATAATTGATTACAGACCCAAAATACAACACAGTTAAAGAATTAATTACTACATTAATTTTTCATTGGTGAAGAAGTAGTAATTGGAGCTGATCAAGTGATAGTGATTAAAATTTAAAACTGACTTCTAACGCATCACACCATCAAATAATGATAAGAAAATGCACATAACATAATTCATGATGATGGGGAGATTTTCTTCAAAGAAGAAACTAATTGCTGGTACTTGACTCATCCCCTGAGCATTGTTTAAACCGTACGCATGCGCGAAAAGCGCAACATTTGAAACTTGGATTGGTAAAACTACAGGAATCAGGCGAGACGTTCCATTTTGTATTATGAGCATTTGCTGTTGGAGTGGAACATATCAACCAACAACAGGTTCTTCTACGGCTTGGATTGTTTCTTTGGTCACTTTGATATTAGGTGTGTTGTTGTACTTACAATTTCTTCTTGACCTTGTCAATTGTGGCTGGTCCTTACAATTTAATTTCTAAATATAGCCAGACCATATGAGCATGTAACAACAAATTATGTCAATAAGAGTTACTATTTTTTTTTTTCTTTTCTCGTTTCTACACTACCTTTCCTTTGTTGTTAGGGAAGAAGCTTTGAATGCAGAGATTTCTTTATAAAATGTGCCATGACTATACATCAGAGTGAGGATAAGTGGTTCCACCAATCATCCCCACTGGAAGCCCACTAAATTAAAGAAGCTAGACAGCGGCACTGATGAAGCAGCAAGAAACCAAAGATGGTGTTGGTGTGACTTTTAACACAATCACCATTCACGGAGTTGTTGTCCCATCTCGATTGGCGCGCTTCACTAACATATAATTCGGGTAAGCTTAATTTTAGAACATTTTCTTGAATTTTATCCTCTCTCTCTCTCTCTCCAGATGAGACTTTCATCTGACAAGACATAAAAAGGAAATAAAATAAAATAAAATACGGTCCCTAACCACTTTATCCTTTTCTTGCACTGTCAAATGTGGATATCAAAAATATTATTGGAGATTTTGGGTTTTATGGAGAAAACCATTTAATAATGCTCACAAAAAAACTATTTAATGAAATAACAAATGTTATTCGAAAATGTTATATTTTCAAATTTTTATTTATAAATTTTTATAAATTTAATTATGTATTTTTGGAAATAAATTTAGTTAGTAATGCATTCTCGAAAATACATAATGTAGTTAATCAATAAATTTTTTATAAATATAGCTTATGTTATTTATACTTTATTATTATTTTAATAATAAAATAAAATAATACTCTTCTTTATATTTTTACTTTTTATTATGTAAGTAACAAATTTTTTAGGGTTCGCTTTTTTTAAAGTGAATGTAGATAGTTTATTTATATTGAGCTCAAAACGATGTCGTTTTGAGACGAAAATTAAGGTATTTTTATAATTATAATTTATTCCAGAATTATAATAGTCATTTTTATTATAATTTTTTAATCAATACAACGTCATTTTAAAAATAAATGTAAATAATTTATTTACATTCACTTTATAAACGAATTTTTTAACGAGATACCCTTGGGAGGTGGGACTGCATGCAATTCAATAGCATCCAATAATTAAAGCAAGCTAGGAGGGGGTCCACGACTTGAGTCTCAGTGTCTCACTTTTTTTTTGTTTTTTTAATAAAAATTTAGGTAAGATTAAATACCGATATTCCACCAAAATTAAAATAAATCTCTAGTTTCTTTGAAAATTTGTGAGCAAAATTATAAAAATCCCAACAACAAAATCCTCATGATTTGAACCTACGTCCATAAAAAATATATGAACATAATCCTTAACTGTGCGCGTCCTTATTAACACTTCAGCTCATAACAATATGCGTCAAAACATGTTTCGAAATCATAAAGAGCGTTGAAATTGAGGCACAAACATCATTGATGGCGAGAAGTCCATCTCTGAGCCACAGCTGTGAAACCCGTGAAA
Organism: Gastrolobium bilobum; assembly: GCF_033153095.1. NCBI lineage: Eukaryota > Viridiplantae > Streptophyta > Magnoliopsida > Fabales > Fabaceae > Gastrolobium > Gastrolobium bilobum. The sequence goes on along the minus strand of NW_026896450.1, from coordinate 52,057 downwards.
GCAGTAATAATGTTGGCCTTTGGGTGTCAGGGCAGGGCAGGGGTTAGCTGAGTGAACAAAATTCATGAAACCTTGATTCTGAAAGGCTGAGATCTTCCGGGACAGAGGCGGGTTATTCCTCTTTTGAGAAATGAATTTTTGTACCATCTCAATATCTCTATTTTAGAAGAAAAATAGTTTTTCGAGGTTAACATTATTTTTATTTTAAAAAATATTAGCTTTGTTTAATTAAAGGGTTTTATATTTATCATTCAATATGAGAATTGAATTCTCATATTTAGAGACAAAAAGTATGTGGGACCCGTATGTTAGAAAAAATTAAGTGTAGAACTTACGTTGACACGAAAATCAAAGTGTGTGTAGGAAAATTCAAATTCTCATGTTAAATGATAATTATAAAACCCTTAATTAAATTAGTTTCCCACTTCATTAATATTCTTGTATTTTACTTAATAAAAGTATTAGGATATTAAACAATTTAAAATAATAAAAGTATTAGGATATTAAACAATTTAAAATAATCAAATTATTTTTCGGCATAATTTATTTTTTTAAAATGAGTGTAATAGTTTTATATAATAATAAAAAAAAGTATTCACCTGAAGATAAATTTAATAATCAAAATAGGATAATGCTAAACGTTTTGAAATTTGTATAAAAATATTTGGAAGTGTTGTAATAGAAAAGTTTTATCGTCAATAACTCAATATAAATTCCGTATTTGTACTATGGTTTGTTGAATCACTACTAGAAAAATCTTATATAGCGAGAGAATTGCTATTTCAAATTTCGTCGCCAATTTCATCCTCGCTACTACTTTTCCTCGCAAAATTGTTTGCGAGGGAATTTGCAAGGGAAAGTAGTAACGATGATGAAATTAACGACGAAATTTTCATAGCAATTCCCTCGCTATGCAGGATTTTTCTAGTAGTGAATGTAGCCCAAATATATTGGTTTATTAATTTAGTATGATAATTGAAATATACTGTCTCTGTTGAATGTAACCTTGGTTGAATTCCACCTCTTCTTTGTGTTGGATAGACTATCTGCTTTCATTTTTAATAATGTAATTCTATCTTCCTTTCAAAAAATAAATATAATAATAAATATAGTATACAAATAACAATATTGGTTTTATTAAATATTACCATATTCGGATATTCCTATCATCAACAAAAATTAATTAATAGATACGATTGAAAGCAAACAAACAAAAATTATTTATTCATTTTATTCGAAATAATATTTTTTAATATTTGATTGATATGTACTACCCCATTTTTTTAAAAAATAAAATAAAATTCTTGAAACGTTTATCAGCTTAAATTATAAAGCATGCTACTAAGTTACCCATGTGTACACTGGTATGTAGGATATTTGATAGGAAATATAGAAATTTCTGAATATTTTATAATTTGACTCTATTAAAAAAGTATAATATAAAATTATTAATATAACAACATCTAATAGTTTAAGTTTTTGAACTGAAATAATTCTTTACTTAGTATCAGAGTCTCTGTGACTAATTGATAACGAAATTTCTTATGTGAAGAGACGTGTTAGAAAAATAGAATAAAAATTTATTAATGTAACTTCAACTTTTTTGGTTTAAATAGTTGCTTAGAAATACTAAACTATATTTCATATACTAGTGTTTTAAAAAATGTTTATATCCATAACAAAGTCATAATTAAAAATTGAAATCAAAAGGCGGCAATCCTTGACATTGGGATTATATTAATAAAAGAATTTAGCTTATTTTAGTTCTAATAATCTCTAGTTGATTTCACTATAATTAACACGGTAGAGACTGCAGAAAGAATGGGGCTGAAAATATTTGAAGTTTTGAACCATGACAAAAAGAGTGGTCAGCCACACTAGTCGACATGGGGCGGTTCTATAAACGGGTGCATTGCGTTAGGCCACCACCACCCACCAGCAATATGCAAAAGGCTCTATTGCTAATATGCTCTGACACGGTGTCTGATGCGGCCAAGACAACTAATGGTCCATTCCCATATATATTGTTCCTGAATCACTAAGTTATTCGTGGTCCACTTTTCACAAGTACCTATATATATATATATATATATATATATAGCATTCTTGTTTCCCTTTGTCTCATACTTTGTCTAGCTTCCATGACTGGAGTCCCTAACTCCCTATCCAAACCCCATAAGATTACATTACACCTTCAATTTCTTCTCTTATCTTTTCTTTGTTTTTGAATTATAAATTTATATATTGCTGAATTACTTTTATACATTCTGAATTCGATGCTTACAATTTGGGCGAAATATTTATTATAGTAGTTTTCCATATTCCATTGTAGCAGTTTAATTAATCAGAAGAAAATTCCGGTCATGCCCTCTATCATTTGGCGGATAAGATTAACAGGTCATTAGGCCAGCTAAATCCAACCATGATAACTTCGCTTTAGGACCTAATTACCAATGTTTAGTCCTCTGCTTCCCACTCGCGTTATTGTTATTATTTTCTTTTGTTTGATTCTAACCGTTGATGAATGCTAATTAAGTCAATTTGGCCATTCTTATAACTTAAAAAAAGGTCTTGTCGCTATTGGTTCCAAAACCTTTAATCTAAGCATCAGAAGTTGCCTGCCATTAGGTTAAAAATAAAACTTAAAACCCGAGCAAATATCAGTGCATCACAATATGTTTGTCAGATACTGTCTGTGCCTCATGACAATTGACAAGGGCAAAAAAAAAAAGGTTTACGCGACAATTTGCAACTAGTTGCACATATGAGCATATATGCAAATTGGTTGTGTCGTCATTCTTTAGTGTTTTTGTTTCCCAGAACTCCTCTTTAAACATGTGAGAGCACGTTGGTGATTGGTGATGTACACTGAAAATGTTTAGATGAACTGAAATATAATTCATGATGGAGTGAAAAATAACCACCACCTAACCTAAAGAGTTCTTTCCTACTATATCTCTATTAAACGACAAGCACAGAACACAAAACAAATTAAAAAAAGAAAAGAAAAAAGAAGAAGCAAGAGACCTGAACTACTGACATTGGCATGACTAGCTAGAAAGAAGAGCTAGCTCTGTTATCTTTTTACAGCTTGCGCAAGTATTCAATTGGACTGAGTGAAGACATGATCTGTACTACTGTACCATAGTATAATTAAAAAGCCAATAAATATATATATATGTGTATTACTATTATTATGTACTGCATGTAGATACGCTAGGTAGAAAGTGGCATGTAGAAATTGAAAAAGGCTTTTTCATGGTGCCTTTGAAACAGATTAAGTTGTTGTACCGTTGTAGCATCCTGGCTGGCCTTGCTTCTGAATCACTTTTCATTAAGCAGAATATTACTGTACCCGCACACGTGTTGTTTGTGGGACTGAACCAGTGAAAATTAAGTGGAATCTTTTCTAGAGAGCAGATCTAATTAATATTTTTCAATGTAAATTGATATCTTTCCAGCTATAGGCACACTGTCTTTGGTTACCCTTGTTAATTTATTTGATTATTTGATGAACAATTTATGTCAATGGTGTTCTCTCTTTCGGTTGTTTTTAATGCTTCTTTCTCTTGTCTTGTCTTGGCTTTATTATATCTTCATGACGCTTGCTTTTAAATCATGATGACATTCTTTTTGTCTAATTTCAACGAAGAAAGTATAGAAGCAGATAAATAAGAACCGAAGATAGAAAGATAGAAAGAACATAGGTTGTGGCAAGTGCAATGCCCATGGTTTAATCTGTGTTTTATGAATTGGTATCTGTCACCCTGCAAGTGCCAGTAAGTATGAGGCATTGCTTTAAATGGTCACTGTTCCGCAGGCATGTGGGGTGTGTAAAGATTGTTTGCACGTGTCTATAAATGCACAAAATTTATTATAATTGTAGAGGGGTGTTAAAATGAGTTGAGGCTGATATGCCGGTTCAAATTATTCAATGAAATGTGTAAATTGGACTAATGAAATTAAAGAAAAAATATTTTAACTTCACTTGACCGAACTCGAAGTGAACCAGCTTATGAATTAGAAAAATGTCAAAGATATTACAATTATTATGTTTACTTACATATCTTTAAAGCAAAAATGTATTTATTTGATGTAATCATTATTTTAATATTTTAATAAAAAATAATCATATAATTTATATAAAATTAATATTTTAAAATTCTAATACATAAATAAATAAATGAAATGTGGGTTAGTATTTTACTCATTTTCTAGAGTACAAGGGTTATTACTAGGGTAAACTATGATATAATGTAACATCACTTATCTGCATATTTGACAACATAGTCATTAGTCAACTAGTATTTCAACCTTTGTGACCGCGATGCATAGAATTTATTAATGAGTTATATAATTTACATCATATTTAGTCGTTATATATATAATCAAGGTTTGCTCAATCGTAGAAAATTAACGATAACTAGAATAATATATTTCTTTTTGTAAGTGATCAGTCCAATGATATTGGGCTGAGTCTGATTACACACAGTTGAAGATGAAGGATGGTGACAAAGTAACTTGCCGAGATGTTGTGTTCTCTAGCGAGATGGTTGATCTGTAAGTTGAGTATCTGAGCAGTTTGGAAGAGACTAGGGGTAGTACTCTGATCTCAAGTCAGTTCAATATTCAATATGGTTCACGTATTCAAAGAGAGATATCATACTTGAGTTGAATGCTTCTGTATTTATAGTGCCTATATACCTTGCATCATACCGCCTTTCATAGGGTAGTGTTCATGTTCATCAGTGAAAAAAGATGGCCTTTCACAAGCTATTTCTTGGTCAAGAAGCCTAGTTTTGGGCTAGTTTCAATAGATGTGGTGGTAAGCTGGAACTGCATTCATTCATTGTGTTCATGTAGCGGTCTAATTGCCTGAGCTGCTGATCTCACTATAATGGAGTCTTAACCGCTAAGTTACTCTTCGATTGATGGCCAAATAGGCTAGATGCTCACATTTTGGACGCGTTTGTGGTTTCTTCATGATTAAGTCTAGCATTCAGTGGATCTTTATTGGATTGGGCTTTTATTTCACACATGTTATATCCAGATCAGTAAGAACAATTTTAAAATTTTTAGTATAGAAAAAATAATTTGAATGAGGAGAAGAATGTTTTTTCAAAAAGTATATATATTAGGGAGAATTGTGTGATTAGAACCCTGTTATCCTACTATACCATGTTGATTATCTTTTGAAAGTGAAACGTGCCTTTCTACTCACTATTGTTTGGGCTGATCTCGTCCTTCGTACCACTGCAGGGGCCCAACTTATACCAAGAAAAGTATCACAACTTCAAGCGCAGCCGTTAACCCAAATGACTCATTATATATAGAAAATAAATATGTTTTTAGTTTCTCTAAATATAATATTTTTTTTATTTTTAGTTCATCTTTATTTTGCATTTAATTTTTTTTCTCTCATTATTTAAAAAATGACTAATTTGATCTCGGTCATTGACTTGTTTTTGTTGAATGTCACGTCATTAATATCATGTTAGGAAGTGATGAGGAAGCTTTGTTTTTAATTTTTTTAACATTTTTTTCTTCACTATACATGGGAATTTCTTGTTACTTGGAGGAATGTGTTGAAAGATGGTGGCCAGTGGCCAGTGGCCACTCTTTATAGAGAGAAACGAGTTCCATTTTTTTTTTTTTTTGATAACAAAACGAGTTCCATTTTGATAAGGTAGAAGACTGACAAATAGCACTCGAAAGGTTTAATTTTTTTTTTAATGAGTGTGTAGTTGAATCATGACAGATAGCTTGACTGCTGACAATTGAAATATTGGGCCAGCAATGTGACCTTTGTGGGCCAAGACCCATATTCACAATGACATTTTGAACGAGAGAGAAAAAGAGCTCTCTATTCATAGTATCCACGAGGGACCCAATTTTTCTGGTCCATAGACGAAGACAGCTTTCTTCTAGAAAAGTTAAATTGAGATTTTTCGAGTTGCTTACCGATGAGATAAAGAATAGGACAAGGGCATCTCGTCTACGAATAAATCTTTGGTACTACTGCTCTATCAAAGATTCAGTGCATCTCACTAATGATAATATTACATGTCAGATAAATTATTATTTTTTCTGTCTAATTTTTTTTCTCTCCTCTAATGTGTAATGCTCTCATTGTTAAGATGCACTGAATCTAAGTACAACAGTAGTACCAAATATTTATTCTTTCTCTACATGGAAAATGAACATCCACCATATTATTATTAAGCAAAATATTCGTGCCCGAGAGAGTCAGAGAAAAGAAAGACACTGAGAATAGAGTAAATTTTCTTTTTCCAAATTAACATCCTCTAATGCACGTGTCACTAGATGACCATGTTAACTTACCAAAACTTCTGTAAACAAAAACTAACTCAACCTAAGAGTTAACTTAAGAAATTATTATTTTAAAGCTCCGTGTTGAATTTAAAGAACTTTTAGGGACTTGTTATTGGGATTTATGAATTTAAGACAAATCTAAAATAAGTGAGATCTTTTAGTAACCAAAATGGTGTTTCACTCTTCAAAACTCTATTATAAGAATAAGAGTGACAATCAAATTTAAAATCATCTATTTATAAAAAAATTAATTATATTAGAAATTTAATATCCCAAAAATTTTCTTTCCTATCTATCCAAAAATAAAAAAAAATCCCAAAAAATTTAAAAACCTTAATCCAACTTATTTAGTAAATAAGCTTAATCATTTAATAAATAAACGTACGTCAAGTATAATGTAAGTGAAATCGTAGCTCCCGACACATTGCGTAGCCTGTTTTCACCTCACGTCCAGAGGTATCTATCAACGCGACTTCAAAACTAGAAAAAAGAAAGCAAATTATTTGCTGAACTAGAATGATAGTATGTGATGATTAAAAACAATATCTCCTTTTTTGCTGTTGTAGTGTGTGTTTCCTTTTACGAAAAGAAAAGCTGACCACGAAAGAAAGAACAGTTATTAGCTCTTAGCGAACAAAACAATCGACACCATGATGAACACATGCATACAGTCCCATGACTCTGGATGGTGAGGATGTTAAACAATCGACACCATGATATGAACACATGCATGCAGTCCCATGACTCGCATCAGGCTAAATACTAGAAATGTAAAATTTAGGTCAATTAAGTAAATGCAAAGAGCATATTATTATTTTTTCCTGACAAGAATGGAAAAAAGCACAGCCAAATCCAAATAGGTTTTAAGAAGAGTCTTATAATAATTTTTTTTTATAACGAAGAAAAAAGTTGAAAGTCAAAAACTATTAGAAGGAACTTTTTTTTTTTAAATCAGTTTTTTCTTAAATTGTATGTTTTTTTTTTTTTAATAAAGAGCCATAGAAACACAGAGAGAGATTTTTTTTCTTGAAATATATATTTTTAAATAATTTTTACACTAAAATTTTTATATAATCACAAAATGCCCGACATAATGTAAGTATAGGGATTATTAAAAGGCTAATAATTTATTGCTTTTAAAGCCAGCATCCAAAGAGGAGTGAAAGGAATCATATATTCATCTGTCATGATGGCATAGATAAATTGCCAGCTTCTTCACATCTATTAAATGTTAATCACTTTTAATTTTTGTTAATGTCAATAATTATGCATATGATGATGAGCCTATTGGCGGAGGCACCCAAAGCCGAGGCAGGCGAAGTAATCAACCTATAAAAGTACAAACCGGATATCTTGAATTCATTGGTGATTCCTCAACAAAACCCCCCAAAAAACTCAAAGTATCCTCCAGTTGGATAAAAAGCACATATTTTAGACATTTCTCTTTCAGTTATTTAATGCTTCTCTCAGCCTTTCTTGGCTATTTTCATGTCTTTTGTATCTGACTCACACTACCAACGTCTCGTTTCCAACGCCGTTTATTAATTTTTCTCTCTCTCTCTCTGACTCTGTGTGTTTCTGCGAAGCGCTAAAGGACAACAATCACAAAACCTTAGAAGAACAACATTTGATGGCAGCGACAACTACAACAACTTTCCTCAAAGTTCAAAATCAACCCACGAAGCCCAAACGTCGCAAGTATCGTGAAACCACTATCTCAGCTTCTGCCTCTCCCAGCGAAACCCACCACCCCCACCCTCACCGCAATCTCGATTCCCCTTTATGCCCGACCCGAAACCCCGAACCAGAACCCGACCCACCATTGCCCGATTCACCATCGTCCTACAGGATTCGTTTCTCGCCCGGCAGGTTTTCCCCAATCATGGACTTCACCCGCTCTTCGCCCACTGCCACCGTTAACGGGTATTCGGGTCAGGACCCGTTTCCTTCGAGCTTCTCCAAATTCAACTCCGCACTCACCGCGGGGCTCCTTAACCCAATGTCGCCGCCACCCGACAAGACCCGATCGAGCCCAACCCTCTCCGAAATGATGGCTTGCGAACCCGATAGAGCAACCCAGATCCCACCCAACAACTACTACAACAACATCGCCACATCGTCGTCGATGCAGAAACCCCAGATTCCGGTGCCTGATCGGCAAACCCTGATGATGCAGCGAATATCGGAGTTGTTGGCTTCTCGCAGCCCCGGCAACCAGTTCAACGACGCCGTTTCAAGTGATATCAAGCTCACTCTCAGCTCCAAAGATGGAATCAGCGTCTCCATGAATGTGCATCGCCAAATTCTCGTTGCCCACAGCAGGTTCTTCGCGGTGAAGCTATCTGATCGGTGGACGAAGCAGCAGCAGCGGTCGACGTCGCCGTACGTTGTTGAAATTGCTGATTGCGATGACGTTGAGGTTTACATCGAGACGTTGAGGTTGATGTACTGTAAGGATCTTAGGAAGAAGCTCATGAAAGAAGATGTCTCAAGAGTTTTGGGTATCTTGAAGGTAATGCCTTTTTTGTGATTGTTTTGTTTTGTTTTGGGGGTTTGTTATTTTTGTTGTTTATGGATTAATATTTGCTCTGTTTTATTGTCTGGATAATATAAAACTGTAGGATTAGGTTGAGACTATAGCAAGTTTGAATTTTGGGATGTCAACTGTTTTATGGACACTTATAGGATAGAAATGCTATTGTTTAGGTAATTGAATTTTAATTGCTTCATGTGTACCGGTAAAAGCCATTTCTCACTTTGTTGTTTTTGTTTTGTCCTTGTTTGAATTTTGCCTGCTTCATGGTTTCATGAGACTGAACAAGATTGCTGGTTTTTGTGTTGTTGTCCTAGGTTTCAGCTGCAATTGGATTTGATGCTGGGGTTTTGTCTTGTTTGGAGTACTTGGAAGCGGCCCCGTGGGCCGAGGATGAAGAAGAGAAGGTGGCCTCTCTCTTGTCCGAGCTTCGTCTTGAAGCTGTTGGAGCTGGGGAAGTATTGAAGAGGGTTTCGACTGATGTTGCCAATGGGAATGAAGAGGGGAATGACAATGAGGAAGTTATAGTTAAACTTATTCGTGTGGTTCTTGAAGGAAAAGATGAGAAGGCCAGGCGTGAGATGAAAGGGTTAGTGTCTAAGATGCTTCGTGAAAATTCTTCTCAGAATGATCTTCGGAAGGAGTCGATATACTCAGCATGTGATGATTGTCTGCAGTTACTTCATCACCACTTTTTGCTGGCTGCAGCTTCGGACTTGCAGGATGTGAGTCAAATTGCGAGACAAGCAGATAATTTATATTGGATTTTGGATATTTTAATCGATAGACAGATTGCTGAGGATTTCCTGAAAACATGGGCATCTCAGTCAGAATTATCTGAAGTACATTCAAAAGTGCCTGCAGTTCACAGGTTTGAGGTTAGCACAGTTACAGCTAGGTTGTTTGTTGGGATTGGGAAGGGACAATTATTGGCTTCTAAAGATGTCAGGTGTTTACTTCTAAAAACATGGCTGGTGCCCTTTTATGGTGACTTTGGTTGGATGAGGAGGGCATCCAAAGGCCTTGATAGGCACCTGATTGAGGATGGTCTTAGTAACACAATTCTCACTCTGCCACTCTCCTGGCAACAGGAAATTTTGCTTGCTTGGTTTAATCGTTTCTTGAATTCCGGTGAAGATTGCCCAAATATTCAAAGAGGGTTTGAAGTTTGGTGGAGAAGGGCTTTCTGGAAGAGGAATGGAGAGCAAGAACAGACAAGACAACTACGAATTACAACTGCATCAATTGAGAACCCTTGAACACAGATAGTGCCAGTGTGGAGGAATTGGCAGCACTTGACTGGGTGTGTGTCACCTTTTTACATTCTCATGATCATCTATATTTGATTCCTCTAAGTTATCAGCATTCGAATCCTCTTTCAAACCCTGGTAGTTTACCTGCAAAGTTGCTTGTGTGAAACGTGTTAGTTAGACTCAATGTCTTCATGCTTTGCCTGGAAGTAGATAACACTGTTTATTCTCAGCTCCTCTTTTGTTGAAAATAACCAGATGGAATATTGGTTTTATAGTTTGACTGGGTACTTGGAACCATTTTTCTTTTCTCACTTCATATCTGTTCTATGTTTTACACCTAGGCTGCTTATAATTTTGCTCGCTCTCGTCAGTTGAATGGTGCCACTCTCGAAGTAAGAGCAGATAAAAACGGTTATCAGAAACCTAAGACAAATCAATCTGCTATTTTACCAATGAGATTGCTCCATCTTCCTCAAGCACGCAGGGGCAAGACAACTTGAGCTTCTTTTGTAACTTGTTAGGTTCCAAAATATTTCTGAGGGAAATTTTGATTTGTTAGAGTGAAACTAAAATGTTATAAATAAAATTCAATTGGTTGTCTAAGCACTGAACTTTCTTGTAATACTTGGTGGCAAGTGGTCATAGCATCTATATAGTATTTCTATTTTCTAATGCCAGGATACTGTATAAGTATTTTTAACTTGTCAGTGACTCTAAGGAAAACCACCTATCTTTTGTGGGCGGCTCTGTAATGATTTTAGGTGTTTGATTTCTGCTCTGTGAAGTTAAACCACGTCATATGTGTGCTTTTGATTGGAATTTCTTAACTCCTAAATACTATTGAGCATATATTGTCAGGGCCTGCTAGATAAATGTATTCCAAAGAAAATGTCCCTTTTTTTCCAGGTAGATGTATTCGTTGCTGCAAAACTAAAATTTGTTTTAGCAAAATATATTTTCCAGGGAAATAGTTCAATCTTAGTGCTATCTTCTTTTTGTAGTTTTATTGATGAAATTTGAGTTTCTGATCGTTAGGTACAAGCTCCTGAACAAGAGGTCATGGTAAATGTTGGCCTTCAATGATCGAGTTACTAAGATTATATATATTTAACAAGTGCAGCAGCTCGTTGCAGGCTAAGTTGATCAATTGAGTTCATGGAAGGTTCATCATGAGGATAATTTCTTTTATATTAGAGCATCGTATAGCTTTGGATGCAAGGCAGATGACGACGACGAATTTCCTCAAATATCTTTCCTTGCAAATTAATTAATGTTGATTATTGATTTTTGTGTTATTTAGGAATGACTTCAACGGAGGTTTAGGTGCGGGAATATAATTTATTTCTTTACTGAGGATCATGGATTCCTTTTTCTTTCTTTTTTCCCAACAAAAGTTTGAGAGATCCGAAACAACATTATGGGGTTTTGTATCTTGCTTTAAATAAGGAACCGGACTGTGGGACATTTGGAATGAATATTTACTGTCCTAGTTTACTTCTGAAGCCATGGCACTCAATTATTCATTCTTTTCACCAAAGACAAAATAAACACCCATTCCAATTAATCGAGAAGATGTATGAAAACAGCTTTTGCATATTTGGAGTTTCCATCAATACTAGTCAAACGACAATGTAACAAATTAACAAGTTAACGCCCCTTACAAAGGGGAATCGAAAAGGGAAAGATGCCAATGTCGCAATGTCTGAATTTATTGTTATATGATTAAACTGATAACAGTCGTATTTGTTAAAACCACGTGGGTGGGTGGGTGTAATGGTTCAGCATTTCGTCCCTTAATCAAGTGGTTGGGGGTTCGAACTCCAACTCTTGTGAATGAAAAACATTCCGTGATCAGTTTTTTACAGCTTTGTGCACTGATCCGGAGCGAGGGATTAGTTTGAGTAAAGAGGCCACTGATGATGACTAGGTTGAAACTTAATATTAAAATCAGCATTGAAGTACATATTCAGGCTTAAGTGATGAACTTTCGAACACTTTACTCTCCTTCTTGATACCCTTTTGTTTAAAAATAAATAAAATAAAATAAAAATAAATAAATAAAAATAAATTTTTGAAAAATTAGTACGAGAAACAGAAATGCTAAGATTTACAAACTGCATGGAACAAGATGAAAAAGTGAGGGGGAAAAAAGACAGAGGACAAAACGAAAAGGAAAAATGTTGGGATGTCTTACATTTAGTAAATAAAACAAATTTGATGTGAGAAGTTTTAAGGTTACTGTTGCCTTGCTAACAGTTGTGCAAGTAATGCGCGCAAGTATACGCGACAACAAGTAATATAGGGCTGTTATAAGTCCCAGTTATCGTTCCCACAAGGATCGTTGGCGTTTTGAAATGACTAAAATTTGTAATTGCTTAAAACTGAGTTACTATTTGAAAATAGAAGAATTAAAATTGTAAAGTAAAAAAAATATTCTAAAATGGACCTAAAACACTACTGTTCACTTTTCTTTTAAAATTTTCTGAATTACTTTCCTAAGTTATAAAATACGAATGAAGAATGAAGCAACTTAAATGAAAGATGTGACAAAGATTTTGAAATCAGAATAGAGATGGAAATATGAAATAACAAAGGAAATTGGAAAATCTGAATTGATAAAGAGGTTTAAAAAGGTGGGTTGAGTTCTGGCTCTCCTTCCCCACAGCGCTTGAAAAATAATTTGATTAACAAAAAGCTCATCCTAAGATTCTTAGTTAACAGAACTGTATTGTTAATTTTTAATCTCTTAAAAATTATTTTAGCCCAAAGTTGCCCACTTCCATATCTCTATGCCAAGTGGGATTAGGACTCTTGAGACTCAGGTCCATTATTACATGAGGACTCATTCATTTCTGAATTGAGATCCCTTATATGATTTCTCATCTAAGTCCATGTGTCTAATGCAGAATCCAGAATTAGTTGTTTCTCAACAACTAAATCCTAACCAAACCTCTGACATTTGGCCAAAATGCAGATAATTTTAAACATAAAAAAAAAACATTAAACAACTGAGATATAAAAATTAAAACCAGGAAATCAAATAATATTTGACAAGCACTGAGGTTTGGGTATCACTTAAACCCAACCTCTAAAAAGTTAGCCACTATCCATATGAATGAGGCTTACAAACAGTAACAGAGAACTACAGAAATCACAAAATAAAAATTCTAAAAACTACAATTACAGCACTGGCCTAACAACCGGCAATCTCAGTGCTGTAAAGACATGCATCAAGTTCATCAAATGAACCAGAATCTCATTACAAAACAGAACTTAAAATAAAATAAAAATTGTTCAGAAAACAAAAACTAAGAAACGGTAAATCAGAACCAGAAGAGAGCAGCCTCATGACTCACTCTTATTTCCCTTTTTATAGGGCTCTTTGCACACTATCCTCTTTTTCTCCAGCTCAGCAATATGACGCGCTGCTTGTGAGCTGCAAATGAGTGGTCCCCACAGTGCTCCACTCCTCTGCTCTTACAAATCGGATGGAATTGTCGTTCCTTCAACCCGTACACTGACGTGTGCTCACAATCGCTCCAGCATCCACTAAGTAACGGATCTTTGTTTGGCTTTTTCTGAATCCAAAAATAGTGGCTAGGGTTTTCGTGATTTCTTTTTCTTCATGGACTGTGGGTATGGGTCAATTTGGACAGATGAACCGTGGACAAAGGATATTCTGACCTTCTGGATCGATTTGGGGCAGGGATTAGGGATGGATGAAGTGGATTCTGATTGCACGATGTGGGTTCGCTAGGGTTTGCGTTTTCTTTTCTTTTCTTCACGTTTCTGCTACAGACTTCTCTTTCTTTCCTTTTTTCCTTTTCTTGCTTTCTTTCTTCCTTTCCTTTTTGGGCTTTAGTATTTTAGGTCTGGCCCATCACTTCCCTATATATTTTTTTTCTCATGCTGACTTCTTTTCTTTCCGCTAATGGGTATTTCTGATGCAAAAGGAAAATGGGCCTGAAAAATGGAATGTTACAGCCCATTAGCACTTTAATCAATAAATTCAACTCAGTGTAAATTTGGGGCTTTTACTAACATAAAAAGTATTCTTTTATTTCCATTTGCACATTAAAACCATATGTTTCAAGTCTCATTTCAGAGACTTATCAGTTACCTTACACGATAAGATAGTCTTTTTGGTTTACACTCGTTGTAGGATTCGATAATAATAAATGTATGCATAATCATATGCATGGGAAGAACTAAGAAGGATGATGAGTCATAAGATTGAAAAGCTAATAACAAACAGCAATGAGAACTTGCGAAGGAAAAGGTCCGAGAGATGTAACCTGAGGAAATTTTTTGAGATTCTCTGGAAAGCGATATTGGTAATCATATTTATTCATGTTTTGATATAAAGATTTTTGAAAAAAATTTCGAGAATATGGTTTTCACAAATTTTGTTTTGTGTACAATTTTTCTTTCAAAATGTCATACAAAACTACCACCAAAGGGGTGGTATTCTTGGAATTCTCGGGTGTTAGAAAAAAACTTACAATTCTACCAAACAATGATAACTTTCTCGAGTAAGTGACTTTTCCATCATATTCTTAAAAATCATAATTTTCAGACATAAAAAAAATTATCTTGTACCAAAAAGCCCCTTAATCTTCATAAGCCTTCCTTTGTCTATGGGCATGTAGGAACCACGAGACCCGAAGCTAATTGCTTAGGCTTTGTTTGGGAGTTGATTTTAGGAGGGGAAGGAAAGGAAATAGAGGATTTTAGAAAGTCCTTCCCTAATTTGTGAGTTTAAAAAAATAAGGGAAGGAATTGGAGATTTTTACTAAACCTTCCAAAACTCCCCTTCTTCTTAAAATTAAAGTTCCCCCAATTTGGAGGGTTTGAAGGGAAAAATATTAAAAATTACTCATTAAAATGTGAAACTACATAAATGTGAATGATTTTTAAATGTGACATTA
This sequence comes from Gastrolobium bilobum, assembly GCF_033153095.1. Classification (NCBI taxonomy): domain Eukaryota; kingdom Viridiplantae; phylum Streptophyta; class Magnoliopsida; order Fabales; family Fabaceae; genus Gastrolobium; species Gastrolobium bilobum. The sequence goes on along the minus strand of NW_026896450.1, from coordinate 37,010 downwards.
TTAGAAAATTCTCAAATACCGATAGTGTCGACGGAAAAAAATAGGATAAAATGATAAAAATATCTCATTAACCCTCTATTTCCTCCCTTATCATTTTTTAAGCTCCCAAACAGAAGAATAGAATACCTTTTAATTTTCTTCTTTTCCTTTCCCTCCCTTCCTATTGAATCTCCTTCCTTCCCTTTCCCTCCAAACTTCCAGAGCCTTAGGAACCGCAAGTCCTTGGCCTGGTGAGTGATGAAAAAGTGGGGAACCCCATCCCATACCTGATGTGCAATCAATGGGTGCATAGTCGAATTCAATCATGGAATAGCATAGGGGACCATGTTACGTTTAGACTACCATTGCAATGTCTTGTAGAATGCATGCCAGGGCTGGGGGCAATTAAAAACTGTAAAGTTTGACAACTATTTCCCGTTTAGTTCTTATTTATAAGTGGATGTCATTAATATTTTATTTCTCTTCTCTTTATAATAAGATCCATTCACTTTTATATGAATATAAAAGAAAAAAAAATTCTGCAGTATAAAAATATTTTTTCCATATTTATTTGGTCTCTTTTTTTAATTCCCGAAGTTAGACGACTCCCATTTTAAATTGACACTCCTTTAACTACCAAAAAATAAAAAAATAAAAATTGACACTCCTTTTGGGCTAAGGAATATTTATCCAAAATCGGCTTAGCCAGCGTCTTCCTGACCCAAAATTCAAACTTGCAAAATTTTGGTTACCGACAATTTTACACCAACTCAATTCGGCTATGATAGATTGATACCACGTTAAGTGGGCCAGCAAGAGCCCATAGCATATAATTATCTTCAATGAGTTAAGTTAATCAAAACAAGTGGGTTTGATATTCAATTTTTTTTTTTTACAAACTACACTAAGTATGACCGGTCATATTTCAATTAAGAGTGTATGACCGGTTATACTTAGTGTAATTTGTAAAAAAAGTTTGTAAACGGATCTTTCTCTCGCTTTCAACTCAAAATCTTAATATGTTGGATTAATGAGTTCTTGTAATTATATATACTTCATTTAACTAATTATCAACTAACATGAGATTTCATCTCGCACTTGAAAATCCTAACAAGTCCATATATATATTCAAGGTTAAACATGTTGGGTTTGCTCTTTTATTAAAGCCCAAATGGGTTATTAGTATGAGAAGAGCCCAAGGAACCTAGAGTCCAATGAGCTAGGGTTTCTTGGAACCCATATAAATAGTACCTCTTAAGTCATCAGCCTTAAAGGTCTTTTTTGTGAGAAAGAGACAAGATCAGAATCTAATCAGAGTCTTGGCTGTACATTGGTATGTGTATTTTTGTGTATTTTTTTCATTATTTTGTAAAAGTTCAAGATCGAGAAATCGCGAGGAAGATGCGCAGTCAGCACTGTCGGAGACTTTTCGAGGACTTACCGATCTTGGAATGGGGCGATCTATATATGGTTGGAAAGAGGACGGAATGTAGGTGTTCAAATCAAAAACACTTTGGTCTGACTAAAGTGTTGGCTACCTGTCTGGTAAGTTCAGGTCTTACCTGATTTAAGAGGGGATAGTTTTCGTAACTGTCAACTCTAAGAACGCGTTAGTTGAATGAAGTTGCAGTATGCGAAAATCAAACATTTCTAGACTTGGTGAAGATCATGTTCAGTTATTTATCTTTGTCAATGTTGTTCAAGGGAGATGCCTAAGAGAAGGAAATGTACCTTCTTAACTTGATTCCGTCAAAGTTTGTTGTAAAGACACTTAAAGAATTATGGAAAGGGTGCAAGCCCAGATCAAACCATATTCAGATTTAGGGTGCTACGACACACGTCCTACAACAACGGTCAAATGAGATGGAATCTTGTATGGAAGAGTGCATATCTTTTGGCTACCCTAAGAGAACTAGGGATGATTTCTTATTTAGTCTTAAGGACAAGATAATCTAAGTGAGCACTCACATGATTTTCTTAAAGGAGGACTAGATAAGAAATTATAAGTTCTTAAGTTAGGTTATTCTTGATGAGATTTATCTAAGATCAAGAATTTCCAGAATCTCTAGAAGCTTCATCCACTGTTCCCTTGATTGTTCAAGAGGGGATAGATATATCTCTAAGTGAACAAACAAGAGAACCATGATTGGAAATTCAACATGATAATATATAAGTGAAACTAGTAGAAATATTAGTATCACATGTAAAGGAACAATATCAAGGATAAGCGGATCCTCAAGAAATTGAAGATCCATCATTTGACCCACTCTTTGTTTTACCTATAAATACACAAGGTCTAGTGCAATACATTCGTAGTGGTAGAGAACCTTGCTAACTCTCAAGTTGTCTCTTGTTGAGTGATATTGATCCTACTAGTTATTATAATGCACTAGAAGATGTTGTTGATCAAGTGTTGCTCAAGCTATGAACAATGAGATGAAATACTTGTATTTCAACTCCGTTCGGTCCTAGTAAAGACATTAAGAGGGGTAAAACCCACAAGGTGCATGTGGACATAAAAGGCAAAGAAAGGATGGACAGGAAGGTGAAAACCTTCAAAGCTAGCTTGGAGACAATTTTTTCCAGACGTCATGCTTGAGTCTATCCAGATTCTCTTAGTTGCTATAAGTCTCAATTATGAGATTTCATTTTGGGAGTTGGATGTCAGGATATCTACATACAACAACCAAAAGGGTTTATAGCAAATGAGTAGGAACACACGGTATGCAAGTTGTGAAAGTCTATTTCATAGACTTAAGCAAGCATCCAGGTCTTGAAACATCAGTTTTGATCAGGTTATCAAAATTTTGATTTTGAGAGAACCTTGATGAATGATGTGTATTTGTATGTAAAGGATACAACGGAAGACAGTAGCTTTTATGGTACTTTATGTAGATGATATGCTCCTTATTAGAAACAATGTGGAGGTAATATCAAGCATAAAGAGTTGGCTAAGTTAGTGTTTTGGTATGAAAGTACTGAGGAAGCCAATTATATTCTTGGTATAAAACTCTTATGAGGCCGGAAGAATAAGTTGTTGGCATCACCTCAGGCTACTTACATTGACAAAACCCAAAATTCAACATGAGAATTCTAAGAGAAGAATTATAATTCTCAGATGTGAAATTCATCTTCCTAAGGAGTGACCAAAGATTTCTAAGAAGGAAGAATGCATGAGCAAGATATCTTATGCTTTGGCAAAGGTAGACTCACGCATACCATGTTGGGCGTTAAACCAGACATCTGTCACGCAGTGGGAGTAGTGAGATAGTACCATTTTGAACCTAGAGGAATACTAGATTATTGTTAAGCATGTACTCAAGTATCTTTGGAGAACGAGAGATTATATGCTGGTATATTCTAGTGGGAGTCTTGAAAAGCTGAGTTTTCAAAAATTCAGTTATTTCAAGTGAATATTCACTCAAGAAAATCAACCTCGAGCTATGAGTTTTTCACTAAACTCAGATAGCATTAGAGGTGGATCTTGCAGACCCAGTTACTAAGAGTTTGCCTGAACTTGTGTTCGAGAGGCATGTTACTTCTTTGGGTCTTAGGAGGATCCCAGACTTGCATTAAGCAAGTGTTTGTTATTGGTTTCATTGTGCTCTTGGAGTAAGACGATGAAACAATAAAATAATTTTCTGAATTTTATAAATAAGGTTTTATTTATTTATTTTGCGCACTATTTACAAACATAAAGGTCCGGATCATGTTACCAAAAAAAAAAAAAAAAAAAAAAAAAGGTCCGGATCAAATTGTGGAGTATATGATCATATGGATACGTTCATGGAGGACATGATCATAGGATCTCACAATTGATGAATGGAGTCACAGCCGTTAAATAAAGTTGGGCACTTTATTCAGGCTGCAATATTTTATGAAATGATTTTGTCCGAATCATTGTAAAATATTGGTGTGAATTAACATTCACATTGAAAGGATCAAGGAGAGATTTGATTAAGGTTGTTTTTCTGTCACAAGGTATCAAATCTCCAGTTAACTATAGTTATGTAGTTGCCCTTAATCCTGTGTTTATTTTAAATAAATAATTAAATAGTCTTCATTCTTTGATTTACCAACGGGTGAGGTCCGATCTTTTGACGGCCAATAACTCGGTGTTTTGGGAGTGAGATTATTTGATTATCAGTATTTATGAGATAAACAACAAGGAATTTATAGGAAATGTCCCCTTGATATATTTCGGTACTTGGATATTAAAGACACTAGCCAGTGCATGTAATCCATTAGAGAAATTATCATAGTCAAGGGAATAAATAATTGATTGAGTTACAGAAAACTTGTCAATCAATTATAGACATTCTACAAAGGGGCGATGCATATTCATGTTATAAGTGTTGTTAATCTTGGAGTTCAAGTTCGGGCTTTTAGTGGAGTAGCACCGAATTAGATAATCATTCGTTGATTATCAGGAGCCTTGATTAATAACAGATGGTAGATCCCCAAGCTAGCTTGAGACAAGGGATGGGGTATTTTTCGGATAGACGATGACTTATGGGTTACATGATCTTGGGTTTTACGACTCAAGTTTGTATCCAAAAGAGCAAGTGGGAGATTGTTGGGTTTGCTCTTTTATTAAAGCCCAAATGGGTTATTAGTATGAGAAGAGCCCAAGGAACCTAGAGCCCAATGAACTAGGGTTTCTTGGAACCCATATAAATAGTACCTCTTAAGTCATCAGCCTTAAAGGTCTTTTTTGTGAGAAAGAGGCAAGATCAGAATCTAATCAGTGCCCACACACTTCCCCTTCCTCCTCGAGAGATAGTTTGGAAGATCTGCCACAGTCCAGCTTCAAGGAGGTTGTTCGTGCTGCGGCGCTGAGGTGAGCTGTTCGTGAAGAGGAATCCTACAAGGGAATATTCTACACGAGACCTGCGCACCGAGAGGTAATTGTGAAACAAGGATGATTCAGTAAGCATATCAATGTACTAGGTCCTAAACCGCTTCCGCATAAATCTAAGATTTTCTACAAAACACTAATAAATTGAAGCTGTGGTTGAGCTATATGCTCCCAAATTTGTTTGATATCCAAATACCATAGCTAGTATGCGCTGGGCAACAAAGCAAAGTTGTGCACTAATTGTCATTAATTAGTTAGCAGAAATTTAAAGGTGCTTCGAGCTTGGCCAACGCTGGGTGTGGAAAACACATACAACTGACGGTGAGTGATAAATATATGGTTAAATGAAATGGAGAACAAAATGAAAATCGAAAACTTACGGTTGTTTTGTTCTACTTCGTATATGCATTTCATCCTCTTTCTCAACCATTTAATGTTACTACCAAATAATGTTACTATCATATTTTAACTGTTGATTTCCGTCAATCAACGGTTATTATTTTCACAAATCAACCTCATTAATTAATTATTAATTCATAATAAATGATAATCATTGATTGACGAAAATCAACGGTTAAGATACGGTAGTAACATGTATAAAAAAAATGGTAGTAACATTAGTAATAACATTATTTGGTAGTAACAATATCATATCCTTAATATCATAATGGGATAGGATATTGTTATTACAATATCTTAACTGTTAATTTCTGCCAATCAACTATTATTATTTTCATTAATTAATTATTAATTCGCAATAAATGATAATTACCGTTGATTGACGGAAATTAACGATTAAGATATGATAGTATCATTGGTAGTAACATTATTTGGTAGTAACAATATCCTATCCCTATCAATATCATAATATGAAAAGGGGAAGTTTTTTCAAGCAACCGTCATTAACTAGAAAAATTAACTTTAATGTTGGAATTTCAAGCGATAAAATAAGAAGAAAAATGAAGCCAGGCGTATATATAAAATAAAGGGTTGCTTTCATTAAGCTTGTCTTCTGCGGAAAACCTTTCACATAATCCTCCAGTGACAAGGCTAAAGAAAGGAGGTTCAACTTGGAAACTCATGTACAAGGGAAAGACGTAATTCTTAAAATATTTATAAACGCATTAGAATAAAGCTGCACAAGTGTGCACGTAACCTTTGTACACTTAGAACAATTAGCTTGTCAATGAGAAACAGATTAATTAGTCAAAATGAGTTAAATATATGTGAGGAGAAGGTCGACGAGGGATACATGAGACTCGAGACAAGAAGACGAAATTTTTCTGTTTTGTTTAGGGTTTTATCATTTATGCTGACTTCAGTCGCGTCGGTGAATGAGACCCATATTTCGTGCGAGAGGGGAAATATCAAATATTCGCACAACACCAGACACCATACAAAATCTCATATTGGAATATTTTTTTAAAATAAAAAAATAAAAAAATTAGCAGTCAAGTCCTGCTTCCCGTTATCACTTCTATATATATAGATCATTGCTTGCTTTAATGTTTTTCAATCTCAAACTGATCTATAAAATTTGTTCTTCGTTTAAAAAACATCAATTATGATTTTTTTTTTTTCTTGTACTAGTATACTAATGTATAAATAAAATCAAACGAGTTGGATGCATTGCATGTTTCTAGAGTCTATATCCCGAACGTACTGATTTTTTATTTGTAAATATTGCAACCAATCAGGTGATGTTTGGGGTTGGAGTTAACTTGTGCATAACCTCAACTAATTTATCTTTTTAATTTAATAAAGGCAAGTTGGAAAATAAAAAAATTCAATCCAACTTTAAGTAACTAGCAATATGATTTGAATTTATAATTTTATGCCTTCTCATACAATATACGTTCATCCACAGCTAATCAAACCCCTAGAGGTTATTTCACTTGCTTTTGAAATACACGGAATAAATTATATGTACCAAATTAAGTTTGTAAGTGTTTGATAAGTACTAATAAAATGGATTGTTTATAAAAAAAAAATGGATTTGAGTGGGAAAAAAATCTTCATTTTAATTGATCGATTGATAACGGATAGGATTTGCTTACTCAGTTAAGATGTCATGTATCCATCTATTTGAAAATTGACAGTCCAAAGGTCTATTCAACCAAAAAATCGGGGTAAACTATAACCATAACCATCCTTCTGCATCATTTAGAAAGAAAATGAAAATGAAAATATATAATTTATGGTATCGAAAGGTGCCTTATACCCGATCAAAATAAGCACATAAATTGGTGCTAAAATTTTGTTCGTGCTTCCCATACAATAGGGAAGCTGTACTGTGTGAACAAAAAGGGAAAGTGAAATTGAACTTTAAAGTGTGGAAAATGGAAATTTCGTGGTTCAGATAGTAAGATGAAAGCATGGACTAAATGGTGGGAAAGAAGTTCTAAGACTATAAAGTTTAAAGTAGGTAACTATATCAAGGATTAATAGAATAAGTATAGCTGTAATTTGTATGTTGACGGGTTTAATTGGTAATTAAGGAAAGGGAGCTGCAGTTGCAGCCACCTGCCATTACATCTTTGGAAAAACTAAATATGACTAGGAAATTCCAACTGGTAAGATATCATTCTAACTTAATCATTGGTCTCGACTCTCGAGTTTGAGTCTCTATATATAGTTGTATTGAAAACTTGATAGGGATAATTTTATCCTATCTAATTTAACCGAATCAATCGATAAATATTGAATTAAATAAATCGGCAAAGAAATCTAAGAAAAAATAAAAAAAGATAAGATAAGGTTTGGGTGGGGACAACTACCTAGTAGCCAGCTTCGATTATATAACAGTGATATATATATATATATATATATAATTAATTATAATTGAATGCACAAATTAAATATTCAACTGGTTGCAACGAGGGTAAGTGTTGGGCTCAGCTTAGAAGCTTTGTGGAAGTCAAACATTGAGCTCAAAGCTCAGCTCTTCAATCAGAGGTGAGCTTGAATCACCACGTCTGTCTGCGCAACGGAAAAACTAAAAACACACAGAGAGAGATAAACTCAACAGATTAATTATAATAACGTGGGAAAACTTTCTCTAATGTGAAGAAGTAAAAACTCACATAAAACTAGTCCAGAATCAAACTTTCACTATAAAAATAATGGGTATAAGATATCAAACTTCACAAATAATGGTGATATATTCAAACCTCACCTACAATGATGGTATTTTCTCAAACTCTAAGGAGGTCTAACGTCCAAGCTTCTCCCTAGAGGTACTTTCTAAATTGTTTTCAAAAATGTCTAACCCTAACCTCTCATATACAACACAAGCTTATATAGGAAAGGAGAGAAGATTCTAGAATATCAAGAGTGAGAACTAGGATTCCTTAAACCTCAAGTTTCTCGAGCCTCACTCATCAACATTGGCTCTTGTATAGCATTATGAGAATATTACATTTAAAAAAATAGTATCATTTTTGTTTGATGTTCTTAATTATATTCTTTACTCGTGAAATCAATTTTCACTCAACATCTAAGAACGTAACTTTTGGCCACAAATTATTTTCAATGAAAATGGAATTCTCACATTAAAAATAAATATAAGAATCGAATTAACACAAAGCAATGAATCGATTGAAATATTTAAAAAATAAAAATAAATAAATGTCATCTACATTATTTTATGAACACGGTATAATTCCCCATTGTCATGATGAAAGAAAGAAGTATACTTGGTCCAAAGTTAAAGATAAATACTTTCAATGTGGCTGAAATATATGTGCAAGTATGTTGTGATTTGTAAAACCGTGAAAGAAAACAAGAATTTACAACTAAACAAATTTCAAAAATATTCCCTGACATTGTCATCGTGTATTTAAAAACAAAATATAAAAAGAAGCGGCGCGGATTGAAAATAAAAATAAAAATTTGAGGAAATGGTTAAGAAAATCATCTAATTTCTTTTATAAAGGACTAGTGAACTGCAAATAATATTGATAAAAAAACGAAGTTCTTAAAAAATCTTAAATATAGAATAAAATAGTATCACGTTGCATAGATTAATAACACAAGAGTCCATGATATCATAGAACATAAGTACATTAAAACAAAATAGTAAATTTTTTTAACTATAAAACAAAATAAAATTGCTAGCTTGTAAACGTTAATTTCCTAATTTGTATTGTGTAAATTAAATAAAAAGTTCATAATATTTTTAGCACCAGCAAAAATTAATGAAGAAAATTATACATATATATTTGGAGAAAAATGTCTTTCATTTTAAAGATGTAAAGTTGTGTCATTTTAAGTGAGAGAAAGAAATAGATAAAGAAAGAAAGAGTGAACAAAAAAAAAGTATGAATCTGATTTCTTTGTAAAAGTAAAATAATATAAATTATGTTATTTAAAAGAATAAATATTTTTGTCGTAGAATAAATTTTGCCAACCCGTGCTTAGCTTGGACCCGTTTTTACCGTAGTTTATTACTACAAAAGTTGTAAAGTAGACATGCGATTCAATTGCCGATACTTGGGGATTGCTGGTGATTTTCTTAAGGCGACGGAAGAATGTTATTAATAATATTGTGTATGTTAATGATGGAAGCACCATAGTTTGGGGCCGTTGGTTTCCTAAAGTACTCTCCACTTACATGTTTCAATCTCTGACACGGTGGATCCTCTATTCCTCTATTTAATAAAAGCTGCATGATGTTCTCATTGGCCCCTGCATGCCTTCCCTACTTCAACATTGACATTAACAGTAACCCTAGGATAGGCTTAGGATGGTCCTAAACAGTAACCACAAATATACTAATATGTACGAATAAACGAAGTTATTATTATTTATTTGTATAAAGAATCTGAAGATGGACCACCCTACTGCGCGGGTAGCCTGGTTGTGTGGCATGTAGATACAAGTTTCAAACATGTTCAAAATTGTGGTCGAAATTATGTCTCACAGTTGAACAGAGTCTTACTCGCATACAATCCCCCGCCATTTATGGAGTCCTTATAAGTCACCCCTCTTTCTCCAGTGGCCACACCTTTGGTCCTTGAAATTTGCGTATGTCTATCTAAATCTTCTCTTATTCCTTTCAAAATAATTATAATAATAAAAACCTGTGCAGCCTCTACTCATTTATGTCACATTAATTTGTTTCCATTTTGAACCTGTTGCTATGGGGCGGGTGCCGGGTACTGTCTTTATAATTATAAATGTAATTTTTATATTTTTCTAACATATTTTTATAAGAAAAATAAAAGGTTAGTTTTTCTTTCTCTTTTTTATCATAAAAGGAAGTGTACGGAAAATATAAAAAATATATAAAAATAACACTTTTGTTATATTATTAATGGAGAAGGTTATACTTACAACTTATTTTCGTTTACAACTTCTTACAACTATATCTTAATCATTGATTTTCATCCATCGACGGTTATCATTTATTGCGAATTAATAATTAATTAATAAATTTAATTTGTGAATATCTTAACCGTTGATTGACGGAAATCAACGGTTAAGATATGATTGTAAGAGATTGTAAACGAATATATGTTATAAGTATAACTTTCTCCATTATTAATTCCTCTTGAAATAATAGTCATTTTTATATTTCAATTTTTCATCTTTATTTTATACTTCTTTTATTTAAAAAAATAAGTTATTCTATTTTTTCCTATTTTCTATTATTTTAATGAAAAAAGTATAAAATATGGATATAAAAATTGAGGTATAGAAATAGCAACTTTTATCTCTTAAAAGATAAAGATGTGGGTCTCATCTATTTACAAGAGTGAAATGATACAAGTTATGTCATTTAAAATGATAAATATTTTTTTCATAAAAAATTGGAGTTAAAGTTTTAAAAATATAATATTTTATAAATGAAAGATATTTTGAAAGAGAAAAATTATAAATGTGAGATATGTAGAGAGGACCGGAAGTGAATGTATCAAAAAAAATATAAAACGAGAGGACCGGAAGTGTTGTTACTTAGCGAGGAGTGGGATTCGTGGGTAGTGCATATCTGATTCAGAGAGAGAGAGAGTGGAAAACTGGGGGAGAAGGGTAAAAACCACAAGAGAGGAGTGACGTCATGGTGGTGTAGGACATAAGAGAATTTTGGCAAGCGGCGGAAACTGCTTCCCTCTCCCTAACAGGACCACAACCATTTTCACAGACAAAAATTTAAAGCTGTGGTGGTGGCCACATTTACCCTCCACTCTCATCTCTCGCGCGTCTCCACCCTCGTTAGCCTGTTTTTTTATATCTATTAATTTCTAATGCACCAAAAAACGAATTCATATTCTCATTAAAATTTTATAGGAAAATATCGTGTATAATTTTAATCCATTTCTTAAAAAAAAAAAAACTCATTCCCCTTCACCTCCAACCTTAAGCACAAGAGAATGGCATAAATAAGCTAAGGAAAATATGCCGCACTAAGAAATGCTTACCGGCTTTAAATTATTTCAGGACCATGAAAAACTGTTTTTTCAAGTCTCCTTTAATTTATTTTAATCATCTGATCTCTATTAAGATTCGTATCATATATAGCAGATTGCACAATACCCGTGCATGCTTGATTCAATCTCGCTAGTTAAATATATAAGCAGAATCATATGACATCCATATCAAAGAATCTTATAATTTATATTAATTCATATTTATTAATTAATTATTAATTATTAATTTACAATAAATTATAATTATTGATTAGCAAAAATCATTGATTAGAATTAAATATCAAATTTTTTAATTTGACACCGATGTTAAAAAATCATATATCTATAGTGGCGAACAAAGCTCATTGATTGAGGTAGGGCTAACCAAAATTTAGGTGAGACCTAACATTAAGTTTTATCCAAAAACTTAGCCATTATTATTTAGCCACATTAAAAACGTGGTTAATTTTTAAAAACAAACTGAGGCCAAGGCTCCTCCACATGCAATGTGACTCAGCAATTATAACTTCTTTTTTCAACATGATAATTAAGAACATTTGACGTGATGCAAATTACATTGTTGGAGGTGGTTCTGATCTATGGTATCTGGACACGCACATTTTTTGAAAAAAATGTGTATCGGACACGTGTCAGACAACACCGACATGTTCTGACACGTGATCAATATTTTAAGGTACGCGGTCAACTTTTCGACACGTTTTTTTAACATGCAGTCCACTTTTTTCGACATGCGGTCAACACTCCAACACACATCCGACACGTTTTTTTTTAATTTTAATTTTATTTTATTAACTAAACATAAAAAAATAGATGTATAAATCTATTTTTTCTGTTATGAAATTTGACATGAAAAATTAACAAGATACAAAAAATTATTTTTGTTTATATTTATGTTATGAAATTTGAATATTTGATTGGTTATATGATTTATTATGAACTGTTATATTTATTAAATGTAAATTATATTATATATATTAAAAATATTAGAATTAACACGACGACATGTCGTGTTGTGTCCCGTATCCCGTGTCAGTATCGGTGCAACATACATTCTGATTGAAAATGAAAAACAGATGTCGCCAATAATAATCACTTACAAATAAGCCAATACTAAATGGACATAACATAGTCTGCATTAGGGGTGTTCATCAACCAATCCAAACCGATTCAAACCGCGAAAACCGAACCGAAAAATCGATAACCGAATAAACTGAAAATTGAAAAATCGGAAACCGAAAAAAAACCACAAATTTTAATTGGATTGGATCGGATCGGTTTTCGGATGGGTTGATGAAAACCGATCCAATCCAAACCGATCCAATATATTAATTATCCTCTACCTACTTGTCCTTTTTCCAATCATAGCCCAAAAATTTCTAAACTTAAGACCCATTAACTCATCAACTAAACCCAAGAAAAAACTTAGTCACATATCATCAACTATAGTATTGTTTATTGATAGTTTTGTATTTCAAAACAAAAAATTTACATAGCAAATATATACAAAAGATATTATTTGCACAATAATCATGAAACTAATTTTAGGATATTCTAAAAATCGAAAACCAATCCAATCCAAACCGAAAAAAAATTGGATTGGATCGGATCGGATTTGAAAAAAAAATTAAATCGAATGGATGATTACATGATCAAACCGAAGGGATTGGATCAGATGAATTTTACTTTCAAAACCGATCCAATCCAGACCGCGAACACCCCTAGTCTGCATTCATATGTAATTCTTACAATATATAAGAGAATCTTCATTTTAATTCTAGACTATAATTTTGAAAATGGGTTTTAGCTATGGGAAAACATTTTCTCCATTTAAAGGAGAAAATTTGTCTCATGTTAGTAACTCATAATATAAGTGGGGCCCACAAAATAGTTGAGAGAGAAAAAGTTCCAAGGTGGGACCCACTTATGCTATGAGTCACTAACATGAGAAAAAATTTCTCCTTTAAAATGAGAAAATGTTTTTCCCTAACCATCACCCACTAACTTAAGCTTTTAGGTTAAATTGGTTCTTTACATATATATCTATATATATAGTTAAAGGGGAAACATTTTCTCATTTTAAAGAAGAAATTTTTTTTCATGTTAGTGACTCATAGCATAAGTGGGTCCCACCTTGAAACTTTTTCTCTCTCAACTAATTTGGGGGCCCCACTTATATTATGAGTTACTAACATGAGAAAAATTTTCTCCTTTAAAAGGAGAAAATGTTTTCCCTGTGTAGGAAAAAGAAATCTCATGTTACATGAGAATTCTAATATCATGTCATAGATACAATAAGTGTACGATCCACCTATTTAATAAAAAAACAAAAAATAGCAAAAAAAAATGGCAAATCTGTTTATGGTATGTGTGGAAATGACTTATTTTCTCCTACTACATGAGAAAAACAAACTCATATATATATAGAGAGATAGGCAAGATTTGATGTGGTAAAATATTTGTAATCATGTATTCTCGAAAATACATAGTTATAATATTAAAGTTAATTTTTTTTTTAAAATTATAACTATGTATTCCCGAGAATACATAGTTATACTTTTTTAACAATACCAAATCTTCCATCATATATATATATATATATATATATATATATAGAGAGAGAGAGAGAGAGAGAGAGAGAGAGAGAGAGACATGATATTCTTACACCAGTGTAAGAGTTATAAGTCTTACACTTAATCTTGACCACTGATCCACTTGTATCCATTGGCTCACATTACTAAAAAATTAGAGCCCTTAGATATAAGTGGGATCAACGGATAAGATTGAGAGTGTAACTTACACTGATGTAAAATGATCTTGACCTATATATATATATATATATATGTATATATATATATATATGTATATATATATATATATATATATATATATGGTAAAATCATTTTTGCAGCCGCTTTACGTATAGCAACGACAGGTGTATGATATATGATTCTCCACATTTAATGTTTTCATCCTTTGTATGGTTATGATTCCCCACATTTAATATTTTCAAGTATATATATGGCAAGTATTTGATTGCTGCACGTACAGTAGCTGCAGAAATATAAATTCCTATATATATATATATATATATATATATATATATATATATATATATATATATATATATATATATATAGGGCTTATCATTTCTTAAGCTGCCGGAGATAAAGTTATCTCCGGCTCCGGCTGCTAAATCATAATCGTACAAAGATGAATCAATGGTGATAAAGGAAGCGAGAGAAAAGAAGAATCATAACCATTCAAAGGTGAATCAATACATATAAGGAAATAAATAATTAAAATGACGTAGTTTTGAGGTGGCCGGAGATAAATTTATCTCAAGCAGCTTGAGAAATATTTTTCTCATATATATATATATATATATATATATATATGAAGAGAGATCATTTGTATATATATATGGAAATGCATCGCTCCTGTTACAGTAAAACAAAATAAAATTTCTGTAGACACAACATTTTGAAAGAGAGAAAATGATATAAAGAGAGAAAAAAAATAAAACATGGGCCCGAAAAATTTTGTCCTACAACAGGACCGATGGATTACCCACATATAACAACGTGCACTGCAAATGGGAATTAGTAATAATGTTTACTAAACTTTTTATGCTATTAAGAAAAAAAGTAATACGAATCTTAATAATCATGATTGGTTAATTGCTATTAAGTACTACTTCATTGACATTTCCGTTGGGTAATAGCAAAAGCAAATGCGCGTGGAGGGTGCATATTTGGATGATGAATAAACAAAAAGAAAAGATGAGGTCCCCTCCCATGCAAAATGGTAAGAGAAAATGATGGGTGGAGTACTTTAATACACCAATTAGCAAGAATTAGATGGGCGAAGATAGGACCACTTCATGTGGATATCTCCTCTCAACTTTTAAGTGTATTTACGTGTAAATGTGTATAAATAAAAGTATATATTTAATATTTCTTTGAATAAATTTAGAATATTACTGTAATTTTAATTTATTAAATAAATACACAATTATTTATATATTTAACGGATAAATTCATTTTGAATTTTTTTCCAGGCTTGGTCCCTTAATTTAGGAACATTTTATTCAAACACAAGCGCATTTATTCTTTTTCTTCTTAATCCATCTACATGGGATTATTCAGTTTTCATATCTTTATTTATTTATTTAGTAAGATAGGTTATTAAATATTTATTGCCTGATATTTAATAAATTTACGAAAGTTTATAATAAGTTAAATAATAGAGAAATATTTGATAATTAACCTATCTCCCGTCGTATCTATGGGTGGGAGGGATAGTTGAGCAACTTCTTTCTATATCTCGTCTGTGTAAACAAAAAGTAACAGAATAAGTATGGTAGCTTGTGGTTCAGAAAAACAACAGAGAGTGGCAGGACGAGGACCCACCCTTCTCACTGAAAACCATCTTAAAAGCCTGTCAAACACTCTACTTAGGAATGACCTCAGTCTGGGGATTCGTTCCCCTATAAGGATCTTTTTATTCTCATCCCCATTTTTTTTTTAATTTTAATTCAAGTAAATTTCGATTGCAAATAAATAAAACAATTCATGGTCGTTTGGTTTGGGCCCGAATCTACAACTTTAATGATGGTAGCATTATTGTTGTTATGGTCTTAGGGGTGGTAAGAGGAGACTTTGTTAACAGAAATGTTCTTTGCAAAATACTTTCTGTGTACTTCACATACAACATGTGAATTAATGGAAAGAGAAATAAAGTAAAAAATAAAACAAACAAAAATTAATTATAATAAAGAGATAGATTATATTTACAAACACTTATAAATTATACTATGTACTATGAACAATATATATTTAAATAATATATATTACCCATAATACATATATAATTTGTAAAAATTTATAACTTTAACTTCGTAACAAAATATATGAGATTTGTAAAAAATTGATCTGTATATATTATCGTGAAAAATCATCATGTTTCAGAAAACAACTAATGTGGCGGCACGTAGTTTATGTACCAGGCAAAGGACGATCATTACTTTATGAGTTTATGTTATGAATTTTTGAAAAAATAAAACAATATGCAAATAATATCCCAATGTTCTTTACATGGTATCAGAGTCTCGTGTTCCGGGTTTAAACCTCACCACTCTCCACTTTCTCTTGTGGAATTTCTTAGCACAAGTAGGCTGGGCCTGTTGCATCATCCACTCTTCAAACCCAATGGGCTCTTGTGTGAGGGGGCGGGGCGTGCTGAGAGATGTATAGTCCCTCATTGGTTGTATGTGCAACTAATGTAGAGTTTATAAGGCATTGGGCACTCCCACCCTTTGAGCTAGCTTTTGAGGTGGTGTATCCCAAGGTTCTTTACAAGGTATCAGAGTCTCGTGTCCCGGGTTCGATCATCACCGTCTCCCACTTTCTTTCAAGTGGAATTTTTTTTTTTCGCACAGGTAGGTGGGCCTGTGCATTGTCCACCCTTCAAGTCCAGTGGCCTTTCGTGTGAGGGGGCGTGTTGGGATATATAAAACCATTAATGTAGCCTCACCCAATAGCTTAAGCTTTTGGGTTGAATTGGTTCTTTACAGTATGATTGAAAAATAATGTATATTTAAAATTCTAAATAATATAGTATATTTAGAATTATAAAAACTGTTAGTGGGGTGTATTGGATTGAGATTTTAAAGGATTTTAATGGATTATTTTTGGACAAAAAAAATCCATTGGTATTCAATTAAGATTTTAAAAGATTAAAAAAAAGTCAAGTGGTATTCAATTACAATTTTAAAAGATTAGTTTAGAGTCCGTCCAAATACGTTGGTATTCAATCAAGATTTTAACAAAAAAATAATAATCTTGTGGTATTTAAAAATTTGACGATTATAATGAATTTTCTATTGGTGTGAATTTCGTGAGACTTTTTAGTGAGAAATATAAATAGGATTTTTTGAGATTTCTCTGTTACAGTGTCTTCTTTTTTCTTTGGCGATTTGACTCGCTCAAAACTTGGTTCTGCTATGGGAGCTTCAACAAAGTTCAAAAATAGCATATTTTTTTAGCGATTTTTATCACAAAACAACCCAGAAACAATAAACTAACAAGATTATAATATAATCCATATCAAAGACAACTTTTGAGCCTTTTTTAGAGTTTTTGGAAGTTTAAAAATAATTTTTAAAGCTTTAGGACGCGATTTTTTTTGGCACAAAAATATGTGATTTTTGTATTAAAAACAAAATAAAACAGTGAACCAAAACTCTCAAACCGGTTTTTGTTTTTCATCAATAAAATAATATCAATTTAAAGAAAGGAACAATACATTCATGAACGAAATTCCTTCGTTACAAGAAATGATTTCAAACAATTTTTATGTCAATAGATAACTAAAAGCTTATTTTTCAAAAATTCCAAAGCAATTTAAGGTTTCAATGTATTGATTGAAAAAAATTTGAGAAATTTTTTAAACTTTCATTTAATAAAACACAGAAATTTAGATTTGAAATTTTCATAAAATACTCAATGAAAACATGTATATGATATATGGTTATAAAACTCTCATCACGTAGACCAAAAATCCCAAGGTTTCCAAGATTAATTGCAAAAAATTTCAAACGAAATTTTATCATGAACTTTAGATTTTATATGCAAATTTAAAAAATTTAATAAATAAAAAAATTGGGTCTTATAATCATATATGCATAGCTCTTATAGCAAATGAAGAAGATAATTTCAACTCATTGGCCAAATCAAGAGCAAGAACGAGAAAATGATAAAGTGCAAAGGACTAGTATAGCTTTAGATATGTGAAGAGTTGTTGCTTACTAATTTCAAATGTTTGTTAAAATTATATTATATTTTAGTGATTGAAAAAATTATATTAGGTTTTACTTTTTTTATTAATATCATTGCATTTCTTTGTTATTTTTTTTATTAACTCTTGTAATCTTGGATGTTTGTTAAAAATTCATGTTTTTTCAAAATCTTATAAATCCATATTATCCTTTCAAATATTATAAATTCTATTAAAATCCTTTAGAATTCAATCATATGAAATCTTGATTGTGAAAAAAGTCTTTAAAGTCCCTCCAATTTTAAATAGTCTTTTAAAACCTATAAGTTTTTTATCTCAAAAAAATCTTTTAAAATCCTAATCCAATACACCACCTTAGTTGATATAAGAAAGTTTATTTTATATATTATTTAATGAACTTAATAATACATAAATTTTCAAATTCATTAATTGATAAAATAGTACATGCATGATTAAATAATAATATCATTTTTATTACAATAATTGTACGTTAAAATAACACTCATAAAGTCATAATTTGTATCCTAATATAAATGTGATGGGAAATATATTTTTGCTTTTGTTGTAAAAAAAAATTTCGTCACACTCATATAAAAGTTAATGAGTCCTACAATAAACAGAAGAGAAAAAAAAAAAAGATTAGTTGAACCCATTTAGTTTTCAAAATAATATTTTTACCGTTATCGTGGATAAGTTATCTGCATTTACTCTCAAAACGACGTCGTTTTGGGATTGAAAAATTAAATAATTAAAATTATAAAGACTATAATAACCCTGAAATAAATTAAAATTACAAAAACACCATGATTTCTGTCCCAAAATGACGTCGTATTAGGCTTACTGCAGATAACTTAACTGCAGTAACTGCAGAAAAAGCGAACCCTTTAATTTTATGTAATTCTGGCAGCAAAAAAAAAATTTTCCAGCAAAAGTAGAACATTAAATGATATAATGAATTATTTGTATTTAATTCAGCATAGAGACTTTTACTTATTTATTGTTTATGATTGTAGGAATATTTTAAAACCTGGTAAGAAATAGTTGAGGAAATTTCCTTGGTTGAAGGAAAACTATTTTGGTTGTATTTATACATATTGGTGCATTGACTCATTTCTATTTAGAGATAGAGGGAGAGTGGGGTGGGGGCAGGCATATATATCAAATGATGATCATAGCTTGGAGGGGATCATCACCCCTATCTGATCTTCTATTTCTGAAGAAGAATATCTCATCCTTGTTCCTAGGTTGGTTTTCATGGTATCCTCATGTTTGCTTATAGTTAAGAGCACAACACTCAGAAAAAGGAGCTCGCACTTCCCCTCCTATATATTCACCATCATCATCATCCAACACCATCAACATCACCCACCTTCACCTCTAATTTGATTCCAATACCCAGCTACCTGCTTATTCCACTTATCTTCCATTAAGGTAATATCTTCCACGCACTCTTTTAATTAGAAACATGAAAACTATATACTCATAAATCATATATATATATACATAAATATTCTTCAATTCTTCAATTTCGTTTTATAGAGGAGAGTTTCTGAGTTCTATTTGCGGTGGACTCAATCCTGATGAAAACACATCCCTTGCAACTTAAGAAACCGAAAGCTTAATTTTGTGAAGCTAGACAAATCAAAGGGACATGGGTTCATCAAATGGATTCTGCTATTCGGATTTGTCATCCGGTAACCAAACGATTCATCAAACCCATTTGGTGAACCATATCCAAGGCTTTGTGTCCGACCCGGAGATGTTCAACCTCACAACCGGCATGGAGATGATAGGGTTTTCCAAGAATCTTCAGCAGCAGAGTGACACCAACTCCGTCATGTGGAAAAGTTTCTTAGGCAAACCTGGTCAACACGCGGGTCCTTCCTCTTCCAAAACCATGAACGAGTCTTCTAGCAACTTCTATCATCAGCTTGAGTATAATAAACAAGATTTCACATCAGGGATTTCTGAAACAAGTAGCGACAATCTAATCATCGGTGCTCATGATTCTTCCCCGTGGCATGAGAATAACAGATTACTAGTTGACGATTCATCTTTAAGGTGTGTGTTCCCTTGTGAAGCTAATGAAAGGCCAAGTCAAGGTCTTTCACTTTCTCTTAGTTCAACCAACCCTTCGGGTATTGGGTTGCAATCTTTTGAGCTAAGACAAACTAGTCATCATCAGCACCAACCTGATTTTGTTTCTTCAACTTCTAGAAATGGGTTCTTCTTCGGAAAATCAACCAATTCTCAACATCAACAAATGTTGCAAGATGATGGGTGTTTTAGTGCTAAAGCTGCAAATGTTTATCAAGGACATTTCCTGCTCAAGAACTCCAAGTTCTTGGTACCTGCACAGGACCTTCTGAACGAGTTTTGTAGTCTAGGGACAAAGCAAAATGATGTACAAAAGCAAAAGTCTCAAAAGAACAAGCAGTTGGAAGAGGATAACACTAAGAAGCACTCTCTTAGCTCTCTTGAGTTCGTGGAATTGCAGAAGAGAAAGACAAAGCTGCTTTCGATGCTGGAAGAGGTATATATGTTTCAAATCTTATTTCGCTTCATTTAAGAATATATTATATATTTTTTTATCGATTGTTCCACATAATAAGGAAAAGGTGTATGTAAAAACTATGCCTTTACTTCAAGTGAACCCGTCACACTTGAGGTTCTTAACTTTTCGTTGGTGTGGTTGATGAGATTGGGGTCTTTTGCCTTTGATTCATGAACTAATTAAGCAGCGAGTGCCGGTCTTGTCATAAATGCCAGCATCGTGACAATCGCGACTTTTTTTATTTATTTATCTTCACAACCGAAACCAAACCCCTAGTGTTGTTTGCCTTTTCCTTTTCTTAGCAACTTTATTTCAACTTTTTTTAAAAAAAAATTGGTACAGACTAATCAATCCAATATATGGTGGCTGTAACTTTCAAAGTGAAATTTATATATATTACTTTTCTTTCACTTTTTATTTCCCTACTTTTCTTCATCTCAAGGTTGAAAGAAGATACAGTCACTACTGCAATCAAATGAAGGCTGTGGTTTCCTCCTTTGAAGCAGTGACTGGCAATGGAGCCGCCACAGTTTACTCGGCGTTGGCTTTGAAAGCCATGTCAAGACATTTCAGATGTTTGAAGGATGGGATTTTGGATCAGATTGAGGGAACAAGGAAAGCCATGGGAGAGAAAGACACAGTTGTAGCAGGCACGACAAGGGGTGAAACACCTAGGCTTAGAATCATTGATCAAACACTGAGACAACAAAGGACCTTCCAACAAATCAACATGATGGAAACTCATCCATGGAGACCCCAACGTGGCCTTCCCGAACGATCCGTCTCAGTTCTTCGGTCTTGGCTTTTCGAGCACTTTCTCCATCCGTAATTGCTTTATCTTTTATCCTCTTCTTCTCTATTTGATAGCTAGCTAGCTATAGTGGAGTTCCAATATAAGTAAGCAACAAAATATATTTTGCTAAAGAATCAATGCTCTCTCCAAAGAAAAAATAAAAATAAAAATATGAGAATAATGTTTGTCAGTTGATGATACAACAAGTTTTTCATACGTAGATTCTCAATCATTTATGCTTGAAAAACTAAGCAACAGATTTTGGTGGTTTCTGTGCATCGCCATTCGGATTCCATCTTTTGGTCTTTTGTCATATTATTTACAATCATTTCTTCTTCTTTTATTATTTTTTGGATATTTAAAAATACTTTCATTTGCTTCTCTCCCTCAACTGCTACTTTTTTTTTTTTGGGTTTAATTATTCTCCGTAGGGCCCATTCTCCACTGCATTACTTATCTATAACCATTATTTAATTAGTAACTCCTACGTGCCATTCAAGGTTATTATATTCTTAATTAATTTTTCAATGAAAACTTTTGCAGGTACCCAAGCGATGTTGATAAACATATTTTAGCCCGCCAAACTGGTCTCTCTAGAAGCCAGGCACGTTGATACCTTCCTTAATTAATTAATTTAACATACTCTTTCCATTTCCCATCAATTAATTTGCATAGGCCTTAGAATTTAGTCTCCGAAAATTTTCATCTGAATTACAACTAAAAAATATCATTCTGAAGACCAAGTCTTGTAGATATATTAATTGTTGTTATTATATGCACGCAATTTGGAAGTTGAATATCCCGTTTGGTGACATGACATGTATGTGTTTCAAATGAAAGCAGGTTTCAAATTGGTTTATTAATGCAAGGGTGAGGCTATGGAAGCCAATGGTGGAGGAAATGTACTTGGAAGAAGCCAAGGAGCATGAAAACAACAACATGGCATCCTCAGAGGGAGGCATCAACTCTGAAGAGGATATTAGCTGTAATGTTCAAAACCCATCTCCTTCAAAACGACATGATGAGGATCACAAGCCAACAAAAGCTAGACTCCTTCGAATTGACTCGGAGTGTGTGTCGTCCATGATCAATAACCAGCAAGATCGTAAAAACGACCCAAAGAGCATTAAAACGATCCAAAACATGAGTCCTCATGAGGAACAATGTTTAGGGCGAGCCACGGAAACATTTGGGTCGGTGGAGCTTGATTTTTCATCTTATATGCACCACTCCTCTGGCATGGTTTCTTACACTGGCAGTGATCATGATGCCAATCAGAGTTTCCACGGTGGCAGTGGGGTGTCATTGACGCTAGGGTTACAACAGCACGGTGATCAAAGCGGGGTGAACTCGATGTTCTACCAAAGGGACCAGAATATTGAATACTGTCAACCAGTTCAGTATTCTCTTTTGGATGGTGAAGGACAAAATATGCCTTACAGGAACCTGATGGGGACACAGTTGCTTCATGACTTGGCATGATGATAAGAATATATATATATATATATATATTCAAAGTGGCTATTGAAGGCAAAGCTAGCTTGTTGAATTAATAATGAATGAAGCTTCAGACTGAAATGAATCATGGAAGATGTGGATTGATCATATTGCATATATATAACGATTTAATACGGTGAGTAGAAACCGGTTAAATTAATTAAAGTAGAAATATTAGTTTTTTAATTTTAATTAGCTTAATTAGTATATAGATATATACTTCATAATGCTTCAATCATAAAACTGCGTCACTTAGTTAGATATAATATATACTTTGAACATGTATTCATGCCTCTTCTATTTTGAAGTTTGAATTTTCAACTGATTGATGCACGCTTATACAGATTTTTTTGTATGGCTTTTATTATCCTTAATTTTCTTACACTATTTTCTTTGTTTTTTCTTTTCTTTTTTGCAAGTACCTTTTTTTTGTAAAGCTACATGCATGATTTGTTGATGGGGCTTCCATTCACCACTGAGCTAACAGCTCAATTAAGTGGAAAATAAAATTCTTTTTTAAATAGTTGTAGTTTATTGATGAAAAGGCTAATAGCTCAAGTGGGAAATAAATTTGTTTTTTAGGATTGAAGATATTTGTAGTTTATTGATGAGAAGAAAAGAATATTGTAAAAAAGGACAATAAATCATTTGGCTGTATAGTTTTGGTTGGATGTTAAGAAGAACAAAAGTTACAAAAAATATCAAAGATAATTTCGTGGTTGTGGTCCCTTATTCACTTCATGAAGACAACATCTCTCGTGCCAATAAGATTTGGTTGCTTTTTTATGGGTTCAACGGTGTCACTTTTTTTTTTTTGCCATTGTAAAGATGTCTTTTCATTAAGTTTAGTGTTGGAGGCACTGGAGTTTTTTAAAATGCGTTGGGTGATGCTCTTTAATGGATACATCTTATGTTAAAAGGTCGATGATCAGAATTTACAACCCTACCCTGTCGTGTGTGTATGTAGGTAGATATTTTACACTCTTGATATATAATTAATTTCTTCAATTATTGTATTATATGCCACAATTCGCTCGTGTACACTTAATTTTCTTTGATAAGGGAGAATTAAATAGAATTGTTTAAATGACAAGGTTAAACGATGCAACAAGTAAATATATTAAAGAGAAATTCTTGTATAAATTCGAGTAACGTTTGGTAGACGTGTTAAGGTAAAGAGAAAAATAGCATATAAGTTTTGTTTTATATTTGAGCATTTACAAATAGAACAAAATTGAACATATATAAAATAAAAAATGGTATATTTTAACTCTATTAAAAAGGGTGAGAAAAAAAAAATCTTTTTGTTTTTTGTTTACCCAAAAAAAAAAAGGGTGAGAAAAAAATAGAACATAAAAAAATTATTCTATTCCATTATGTCCGTACTCAGAAAACGTGAAGTTAGTTTATCAAACTTGGGTGTACTAAGTTAATGAAGTATTATTATGCATTAATGAGCACAATGATTATTTAATAAAATTTAATGATGTATCAAATACATTATCAGCTTAATTATATAACAAGAAAAGTATAATAAGTCTTAAACCAAATCTTAACATTTATCCTATTTGTATTTAATTACTTTAATTTATTAGTCGTTTGATACATGTGGAACAACTATTAAGATTAAGAGGAAAACTTATACAGTGTAAAATGATCATGTCCAATCACATACTCCCATTGCCGTAAATCATAAACACTATTAATGAATTTTAGGGAGAAATAATAATAATTAAAACATATGATCAATTACATGATTACTTATTTGCTAGAGAACAAAATGAGAATTGTAAAATTAAAATAGAAGAAATGATTCATAAGGACAATAAATTTAGACTGAAGCACACAATACACTGATTTTATTCAGGTCAAAATATAGCTTATCTCCTATAACTTTATTTCATCTGTAATTTGCCTTTGGAGGTTTCAAAATATGCATTTTATCCCAACAAATTTCAAAAACTAGTGATGAAGCTTAAAACCTTTTCCAGATAAATGCTATCATAATATTTTTATGGATTCACTTTTTGTCATGTCATATGACAACAGCTTTTTACCTACACACATAGATCAAATGTGAGATCCACACTTAAAATAAAAATAAAAATAATCAGGATCTAGAACAGAATCCTGTTACAGGACGAAACAGTGTCATTTCTACAACATGACAAACTCATTTTCCTACTTTTATAAGGCAGTTTTCTGCAAACGCATGATAACATCATTTTAGCAAGTTTCTGAAAGATTATTCTCAGCCCCAGTTCACAAAAATTAAATTCCTCTCTCACGTAATGAGCTCTCCGAAGCTCTCTTTCATTTACCCAAATTAAGCGCCATCAAGATACCGATTAGTGATCCTATAGTAATAGGTTCAATGCTTTAGCATAGCGAAGTTAAATTCCGTGGTAAGTGTATAATGTAAGAAATGACTCAAGTATGAGTGTATGACTCAATTATGAATATTGATAAATATGTAAATTTGTGTGATTTTAATGAAGGGTTAAGCAGCAATTTAAGAGTAATTTTTGAAAGATTTTCTGAACCACTTCATGACAGTGGTTTTATTACGGTTACGAAAAATAATCTCTGCTAAGTCTTGGTTTTGAAATCAGAAAAGGAATTCAAATTTTTCATGTCTCTACCTAAAAATAAAGAACACAAAGATTTATCGTGGTTCAGCCATTAGGCCTACATCCACACTGATGATGTTTCTTTCTCTCTCAGATATATTTCTGGAGCGAGGTTTCCTTTAATATAAATAATAGGTGATACAATAAATGGGCCAAATTATTTTGCCCACAATCAAAGAAATCACATGATTTGTTTCCCTCTTTACAGGTTGTATTTGATACATGATTACAATCAATCAAATCCCTTAATTGATCTCCTCTGATATCTCTAACAGATATGTTTAACTGAGCTATGTAAGAAAGCCTAAAAGATTAATAAAAATTTTCAACAATCAAGATGGTGTTGTAGATGTGACACATTATTCCGCATCAAGAACAAATGTTAGTACTCTTAATTTATTCTTAGTATATATTATAAAAAATATGAATCTTCAATATTCCAATTCATGTTCTTGTATAATAATTGTTGAGCATGAAATTATAGAAATACTTACATCGAAATGGGCTCTCTCATTGGGGATATACTGTTTGTGAAAGCTAGAGAATCCTATCCACATTCTGCAGGATCAAGACATCTCTTTGCATTGGTAGCAAGTAATCAATTTGGATTAGTTGGTGCAGTAACTTGTTAAACATTAATTATTATAGTTTAATAGCAATACATGGCCTCCTGGCTTCCAAAGTGACCAAGAAATCAACTTGTCAATGTTGCCTTTCCAAATAACGTCATCAAAATATCCGCATAATACATTTAAGTTTCGCATTGTATAATGAATGTTACATTATTGGTAGCTATCTTTTTGGTGCGTGCAGTTGTGTACATAGGTTATGTATACGGAACATATACCTTTTTATGAATTGGATTCAGCCTGTGAGTCATCACTTTTCTGCTTCTGGATTGGGTTGGTGCTGTGGGGGTTGGATTATGAAGTGAAGCGTTTCCTACTACGGATGATGCCGCAAGCCCAGATCTCTTTGGGCTGGATATGCGTGCACGAATTAATTTGTAGTGTGAGCCTGTTTCCCATTGGGCCCAAAAATTGGTTTGGAATGGGCCAACATCGTGACGCTTCACTTGTGAGGCAAGGGACCGGTTTGGTGGCAAGTGGCAACCAAACATGAGAGGATGAGGCTCATTAAAGACACAATGATTCAATAATCAAATGAAATAGAGTACGAACACTCATTACTTATTTTGGGAAAAATTATTGTTATTTTAATGGATATAAGTTTGTGTCATTTTAAGTAAAATTATTGTATTTTGATGCATGTTTAATATTTTTTTATTTCTTTCACAAAATTAGGAGGAGAGATAAGGTAAAAAACTACAAAAATATAATAATTTTATTTAAAATGACACAAACTTATCTTCTTTAAAATAACAAATATTTTTCATTATTGTATTAGGCTAAGTTAGGTTTAGGAGACAACCATCATTTTGTTTGGTATGAGTGCTGGGTGGGGAAATTTAATTACAAAAGGAAATTCTAGCAAAGACCTAAGTGGAATTTAAAAGATCAGAAACAGCGGCTTTGGACTCGTTTAAAATTTTGAATACCCTTTTTAATAAATAAATAAACAAATAAAATTATTTATTTTGTAAAATTTATTTTGTATTTGAATATAATTTTTCATAAATACTTATATTGAAATCACTATTAATAAAAAATTATCTTGTAATTAATTATAGGGTTCGCTTTTTCTGCAGATAACTTATCTGCAGTAAGTCAATACGACGTCGTTTTGGAACGGAAATCATGGTATTTTTCTAATTTTAATTTATTTCAGGGTTACAATAGTCTTTATATTTATAATTTTTAAGATTTTATTCCCAAAACGACGTCGTTTTGGGAATAAATGCAGATAACTTATCTGCATTGCAGAAATATTTTCCCATTAATTATAAACTGAAGATCATTAACTTTTAAAATAGATGGTACCGTGGCTTTTTGTTTTGTTTGCATCCAAACATACTTAATTAAAAACCATAGGAACCGCTTATTTTTGTGTATTTTAAAATATTAATGAATCCACTAATTTATTTATTTTTTTCAAAAGAGAGAAAGTAAACGCATGAATTCAGGTCGGTGCAGCCTACTTTTTTGTTGTTGTTGTTGGTACATGAGATGCAGCCTACTTGAGTTCGCCCTCTACGTGCCAAGCCAAATGCAGATCAACCTATAATAGTTCAAAGATACTTTGGGCTTTTAAAGAAAATTATTAATTACTACAATTTGGAGTGTGTAAGTTAGGGGTGTTCGCGGTGGATTGAATTGGTTTTGGAAACAAAAATTATCTGATCCAATTCTTTTGGTATTTTACATACAAAATATGAAACTATAATTGTTAATTAAAAAGTTAATGATTAAAATCGTAAAAAAATACAGATATTTTAAAAAATATACCCCAATTTCAAGAAGCAAAAATCTTTGCGACAAACCTTGCTCATGACTGTAACTCTGCGAGGGATAAAAAAGTATTTGTAAACCTAATGAAGCAAAAACCATGGAAGCTATTAGTTGCGAAAAAATAAAAAAATAAAAAAGAGCATTTGTTTTGTTACCCCCCCCAAATCCTATCATTCGTAAACCATATTCCATTGGATTCGCTGAATTGCGGACTGAGATCTGTATCTTCTCTTACACGTGGACCCTACAAATATCCAACATCAAACATTAGAAATCGTAATTGATACTTGGGTTAAGGATGACACTCATCCAAAATTACACGCACTCTCTCTCCATGTAACTACCATTCATACACGATTGCTACAGCCAAATACAACTCTATTCTCAATTAATTCTACCCCCAAAAAATATACATTTATATAAATATTTATCTATTCAATCAATTCAATTGCCAGGGGTGTGGGCTGGCACTGGCACTGGCAGCACTTCTACAATCTCTCTTCTCTTCTACCCTTTACCACTCTGCAGACCCATCCTTCTTCTAACCCATTCTTTTAATTGATTCCACGCCTTCCCCTTAATCTGTGTCTTTTTTTTGTTTCCCACATTGATCTCTTCATGTTTGAGGGTGTTTCTTCTAGAAGATCTGGTTCTTATAATCCCTGACTTGTTCCTCTCTGCAATTGCATTTGTTAACCCCTCCTTTTTTTTTTTTTGGGTCTGTTTTTTTTTCTATTACCCAGAAATTGAATAGTAAGAAAAATAGAAACTTGGAAAATGAAAGAGGCAGAAAAGCTAATTTGGGAACAAACAAGGAGCCCTAAATCTGGAGGAGGTGGCGCACAGTCTCGAACCTTGCCGAAGCTTCTTGTATTGCTCATCCTCTTCGTTTCTGTTACATATGTAGTCTACACGCTCAAGCTCATCTCCACATCACGCGCTTGCAACGATGGACCATTCTCCACCGACACATTCTCTTCCCCTTACTCTAAAACAATCCCCAACATCAATGCCACTGCTTCCTCGCTCAGATTCCCCAACGCAACAACCTCCGCCGCTCTGCGCCGAGGATCTCGTGAAACCCATGACGACGACGACCGAACGGAGCTCCGGCACGTGGTGTTCGGAATCGCCGCGTCCTCGAAGCTCTGGGAGCAAAGGAAGAACTACATCAAGCTGTGGTACAAGCCGAAGGAGATGCGGGGCGTGGTGTGGATGGACAACAAGGTGAAAACCTCCCAGAACGACGGGCTCCCGCCGGTGAGAATCTCCGGCGACACTTCCAAATTCGCGTACACGAACCGGCAGGGTCACCGGTCGGCGATCAGGATCTCGCGGATCGTGTCGGAGACGCTGAGGCTGGGGATGAAGGAGGTGCGGTGGTTCGTGATGGGCGACGACGACACCGTTTTCGTGACGGAGAATCTAGTACGGATATTGAGGAAGTACGATCACAAACAGTTCTATTACATTGGGAGTTTATCGGAGAGTCATTTGCAGAACATATTCTTCTCTTACGGCATGGCCTACGGCGGAGGAGGGTTCGCCATCAGTTACCCTTTGGCAAAAGCTCTCTCCAAAATGCAGGACCGTTGCATACAGAGGTACCCGGGACTGTACGGTTCCGATGACCGGATGCAAGCTTGTATGGCTGAACTCGGTGTTCCACTCACTAAAGAAATCGGTTTTCACCAGGTCATTAACTCAGTCCCTCTCTCTCTCTCTAATTCGTATTAATTATCTGCAATGACTCTGTTTTACTGTCACTGTCTAATCATTCATGAGTGGTTTCTGTTTGTTTGGTTTTTTTTACCCCCATGGGATGGGATTTTAGCAGTTTTGTCGGCATTGTTTTGATTTTGATTCGGTTGGTGTGTGGGTGGGACTGCATTTTTGCTTTGCCTTATTTTTAGGTTTTTGTACTGTTTCGTAATAATTCAAATGCAAGCTGCGTTCTTGTTGGAAAAAAGGGACTTTTTTTGTATTACAGTTGTACACTCTCTTTTTCTTTTTCTTTTTAAATAGGAAAAATGTTATCACATTTAAATCCACACTTTTATTTTTATTATTTCCCTCTAGCTCCCAAATTTTTATCCATGTAGAGAGTAGTACCGAAAAAGCTCTCGGAAGTAGGGGCGAGCAAGTTTTAGCCCCCAACGAAAATGATATTTTAATTTTCGTTATAAGACCTTTCGTATAACCAAAATAGCATTGATGAAACTTTCCGTTTTAACTAACCGGTATTTTTGGCCCCAAAATTAGAACCAATTGCTGTTAGTGTGTCGGTGTCATGTTGCATTTAATTTTTCTTTCTGCTTTCTTGGCCGATTTCGACGACCGCATTCAATTTCAGACTAGTGGAATTTAAGTATATGCGTTGGCTTATGGGTGTTTTACGACTCCCGATAATATATTTGTTTTTATTGGAGATATTCATTCGGGGGACAATTTTTTAATTTTTTTTAAAAGTATGCTTACATGTATATATTACTCACATATTTTTATTGAAAATATTAAATAAAATATATTTTTTATTTTACGGAAATGTGGTGCACTTTACGATTACGGCTGGGACCACTGTAGTGCAAGAATTAAGAAAATCAATGGGTTTTAGTGGTGATTTAGGCTTCATGTCTTGCCGTCCAACTATCAAAGCCTGTATGAAAAATGGAAAGCAAGAAACTACCCCATCAGCTCACTCTAGAATAGATTTTATATTATATATCTAACACGCCTGAGAGTCTTATGACATTTTTGGCACCCGGAGCTTGCTGACCCATGCTTGTAATTGGGATTTGGGACCTCTTCTCACTCTCTTCTACTCAGCTTGTTTATTCCTGGATTTTTTTTTTCTTGCAATGCCTAGCAATATTGTAATTCCGGTGACGTGAAGAGATCGAGTGGTCCTTTTGCATTATTATTGTATGAATTTGAGTCTGAATCTATGCACAGCTTAAATTATATATGAAGAATCGGTTGTGACTAGATTATTAAATCTTCCTTGAATTTAGAAAATTAATAGGAAACAAGTAAGGGTATGAACATTGAAAGGACTAAAATATGCTTTTAGAAATTATTAATTGTACATAGCTATAAAAAGCATGTTTAGACTATCTTTTTTGGAGGGTGGGTGGTGAAAAACTTGGTGCTTCTGTCGTTTTTGTTTCTATAATTTGACTTTATGCTACCATTGTTATTTTATATTTTTTAAAACAATTTAAGGTTTGAGTACTTTCCTGGTCCATAATTGTGGAGACAATTAGGCAAGTACCCAACTTCATAGTGTATTTTGAACAGCAGAGGCATTGACTATAAAAATTATCACTCTTTATTAATTATTTAAAAAGGAGTGTATTAAATACTTTCTAAATTTTCAAATTATTAAATGCTTCCACTGTTCATAACATACATACAAAATTGCTTTAGACAAGGAATGTAGTCCTGCATGCTATTGTATTAACTTCAATACTGACAGCCCCTGGTTTATTGAAACAGTATGATGTGTATGGGAACCTGTTTGGTCTTCTTGCATCTCATCCTGTGACCCCATTAGTGTCACTGCACCACCTTGATGTGGTTGAGCCAATCTTCCCCAATGTGACTCGGGTAGATGCCCTTCAACGGCTTACTATACCAATGAAGCTTGACTCAGCAGGGCTCATGCAGCAATCCATCTGCTATGACAAATCCAAGGGCTGGACCGTTTCTGTTTCATGGGGTTTTGCTGTTCAGATATTTCGCGGTGTGTTTTCACCCAGGGAAATGGAAATGCCTTCAAGAACATTCTTGAATTGGTATAGAAGAGCAGATTACACTGCATATGCATTCAACACACGTCCTGTTAGCCGAAACCCGTGCCAGAAGCCTTTTGTATTTTATTTCTCAAGGGCAAAATACAATTCTGCAATGCCTCATATAGTGAGTGAATATGAAAGACATCGTGTACCTCACCCGGAATGCCGGTGGAAGATGGCTG
Source organism: Gastrolobium bilobum (assembly GCF_033153095.1). NCBI lineage: Eukaryota > Viridiplantae > Streptophyta > Magnoliopsida > Fabales > Fabaceae > Gastrolobium > Gastrolobium bilobum. The sequence continues at coordinate 5,092 of NW_026896450.1, read as the reverse complement.
ATCCTTCTTCTGTTGACAAAGTGGAGGTATATAAGAAGTCAGATCCGCATTTATGGGATAGAGTAAGTTCTTGTCACATTCTCCTTAAGTTAATATTACACTACCAACATGTGAGGATGTCATTAGCAAGTCTACCTTAGAATATAACTGGTCATGTCAGGGTTGGAAACCTGTTTTAAGTGTTTTTAATTTCAGGTTTTAACTTTCAAAAACTTTGCCAAATGTACTGGTTTGTTTGCACTGGCATCCTTTGTTTGGTAATTGATTTGGGTATGTTTTGATATATATTTGGCAGGCTCCAAGGAGAAACTGTTGCCGAGTGATGAAGTCCAAGGATAAAGGAACCATGGTTGTAGATGTGGGTATGTGTAGGGAAGGTGAGGTAAGCGAAACATAATTGTGACATTTCACTGATATTACTATAAGAAGGAGGAGAATTCTTGTGCATCACCTTCTCGTGGAGTTACTTAGAAAGCTTATTTCTTTATTTATTGGGTGGATTACCCTCACATTATGAAATTTTGTAACTTTTTCCCTGGGGTTCACTGAAATGGGGTGAGGGTTGGGGAAAGAAGGTCATTGTACAAAGACATTTGTAGTTAAACCAAATGTAGATGGGATGGTGAAGGGAGAAGTTTAGTTGTTAATTTATTATTCCTTTCTGAAGAGAATCTTTATATGCGTGATTAATGTGCCACTATACTGTTCTTGCATTTCTTCTCGCAACGGAAATGGCTGTTCTTATGGCCTTGCTAATCTTATTACTAATTTGTTACTAACTGTACTTATTAATTTGAACCGAACAGATGATTATGGCTTCAAATGGCTAGGAGTTTATTTTTCTTAACCAGTCGAAAATGGAGATAATAATATTAGAAAAGGTATTTCCGAAATGAGTCGAACTGAATTAAATTAGTTTGGATAAAAACAAATTTTGACATAAAGCAATACGGAAACTTTTTTTTTTCAAAATTTTTATTTTTTCCTATCATAAAAGAAATTTTATATTGTTTTTGTGTTATTTTTCTTTTAACTTAAAATAAAAATAGAAAACACCTATTTCATTAATTATTTTACAAAATAATCTTAAGGAAAAAAAATAGAATACAATCAAACACCAGTTTTTTTTTTTTTTTTTCAAATCACAAACAAAATGAAAATAGGAAATATATCAGTTCTGGTCTTATCATCGCACTTTTCTGAACACACATAAGGTCTATTCTTATTCTCTTGGCATTTAAAAAATGCATTTTACATAATTAAAGAAAGCCATTTCCCGAAAATACCTGCTGTATTAAAATCACTATTTCTACTTGTTTTTTACCAAAGTCTAAGCAAATGACCAGGACCAAAGCTTTGTATTTTTTTTATCATGTTAATTCATATTATTAGAAAGGGAAAAAAACAAAAAATTAAGTTTAAAAGGTTTTACATAGATAATAATGATTTTATTACAATTTTTACATATAATTTAAAAACATTATGTAATAAAAAAAGAGATTATATATATATATATATATATATATATATATATATATATATATATATGAGTGAGAATCCTTTGACACTAGCGTCAAATTTCAAATTTGACACCTCATCTGAGAGTCGTGAGATCAAAAAAGATCAATGACTCTGATTTGTAAGCATGTGACACCATTGATCTTTTTTTATCTAACGGCTTTTAGATGAGGTGTCAAATTTAAAATTTGACACCGGTGTCAAAGTATCCTATCTATATATATATATATATATATATAAGGGAAGGATATTGTAACAACTAAGTTGTGTTACCACCAATCAATCTCACCGTTAGATCACTTATATTGATCGCTTATATTTTTTTTCATATATATATATTTCTTATGTTGTATGATAATTATTTTATCATTTTATGACTCAACTAATGCTGAGGCTTGCACTTTTTTAAAAAACTTTGCATGCAAATTGAATGGTCACGTTATGAAAAAACACTTTTCGACAAAGAACAAATTATATTTACAAACTCTTATAAATTTGATTATATACTAAAAATAGTACATGAGTTGATTTTTGATATACTACATTTACCTTTAATAGATAGTTAAGTTTATAAAAATTTATAAATAATATTTTTATAAAATATAACATTCCTCGTATAACAATGCTACATTAAAAAAGGATAACCGCTAAGATGCTACAGGTTCTACTTGCCTTACACACTACGGAGTGTTGTCTTCTAAAATTAGCAACTGAGTCACATGATGAAGATTCGAACTATATAAATGTTATTATATTGACGAGTTGGAATCCTTGAGATGCTAATATGCAATTAAATAACATTTTATATTAAAAGAACAATTAAATTTAAAGGGGGATGGGGCTCATCGAGCTGCGCTCGACCAAAACTTATAAATACAAAGAAGCCAGAAGAACCCTGAAGAATTAAAATTGTCCCCTCGTCTCTAAAATAAAGTTAGATATTGTCCCCTGTGGGACCCACCTCCCGCTCAGAGTTCAAGCTTTCAACTGTTTCTAATTCATTGTACGACAGCAACTGCAACATTGTTTTACACGTAGGTGTGAAAAATGAAAATAATTTAAATTAAGATTCATTTTGGATGAGATTTTAAAAAAATAATTTTTTATATATTATTTTTTTTTAAATAATTTTTTTTAAAAATAAAATTATTTTACGTTTGAATGTATGATCTGAAAATCATTTTACATAAAAAAATTATTTGGATGTTAAATTAAAAAAAAGTACTTTTTATATATAAAATTACAATAAAAAAGAGATAAAATAGTATGATCATAGGATAAGGAGAAATAAAATAGATATGATAAGATAAGATTAAAATTGTATTTTAAAATTTATATTATCTTTTTTCCAAAAAAAAAAATATATTATCTTTTAATTATTGTTTTTTTCAAAAGAAACCAATTATTGGTTATAAAAAGAAAAAGCAACATTTTAACTTTTATTTTAAATTTTGCTTTTTTTAAAAGTTATCCAAACATCTAAAAATTTTCAAAAGAACATTTATTTAAAAAAAAGCAATTTTTTAGTTATAAAAGCCCATTCAAATTATTTTAGATATCAAGTATTATACAGAAAATCCTTCCAGCATTAAGGAAGTCAACGGTACTGTGATCTCTTTGATCCCCAAAGTTCCTAAGCCAATGTATGTTTCTCAATTCAGGCCTATTTCTTTGTGTAATGTCATTTATAAGGGTATGAGCAAGATCATTGTGGATAGGCTTAAGCTTACAATGGAGAATTTAGTTTCTCCTTACCAAGCTAGCTTCGTGCCAAATCGTCAGCTTCAGGATAATATTATAGTAGCAAAGGAGCTGGTTCATTCTATGGGGAGAGTAAAAGGAAAGAAAGGTACAATGGCAATCAAACTGGACCTTGAAAAAGCTTATGATAAACTCAGTTGGAGTTTTATCTATAAAGTGCTTATTGAAGTTCAGTTTCCTGATTGGATGATTGGTGTTATAATGGCTTCTATAACTTCTAATAGTTCGAGGGTCTTGATAAATGGTGTGGCTTCGGATTGCATAGTTCCTCAGAGAGGAATTCGTCAAGGGGATCCAATCTCTCCTTATATTTTTGTGTTGTGTGTTGAGAAGCTTTCCCACTTGATCGCTGAAAAAGTGACTATGGGTTCGTGGAAGCATATTAGAGTCTGCAGAAGAGGGCCGAGTGTATCCCACCTTTTATTTGCAGATGATATCATTCTCTTTGCGGAAGCAGATATGGAGCAAGCTAAGGTGATTATGGATTGTATTAATCTCTTTTGTGAGATGTCGGGGCAAAGTGTTAGTGCAAATAAATCTTTGATTTATTTTTCCCCGAATACTGATACTCAAGTTGCTGCAAGGATTGTCAACAGAATGGGCTTTAAGCGCACTTCTAGTATTGGCAGATATTTAGGCTCTATTGTTAAACAAGGGAGATATATTAAAGCAGACTATGGAGCTATCAAGGATAGGATACGTTCAAAACTGGATGGTTGGAAAAGCCATTGCCTTTCTTTTGCTGGTCGAGTTACTTTGGTGAAATCGGTCATTGCTGCAATCCCTTCTTTCCATATGCAGAATGGTCTTCTACCAGTAACGTTTTGTGATGAAATTGAGCAGATACAAAGGGCTTTCATTTGGGGAGATCATGATAGCAGAAGGCGGGCTCATTTAGTAGCTTGGGATCAAATGTATAAACCCAAAGATAGAGGTGATTTGGGAATAATTAACCTTCGACTACAAAATGAAGCTTATATTCATAAACTGGCGTGGAAGGTGTTAACGAAGAAAGAAGATTTATGGGTTAAGATTTTAGTAGCCAAGTATGGTAGAGGTCAAGACTTAAGGAGAGGTATAAAGGCAAAATCATATGACTCTAAACTTTGGCGTGATCTTGCTAAATGTTGGAGTAATTTCCTTGCTGGTCTTAGATGGGAAATAGCAGATGGTTCTGAAGTAAAGCTTTGGACTGATAACTGGTTGGGATGGGAGGAAATTTTGCAGCAGTTGTCGAGCAATCAGGTGCCGTGGGAGGAGAGTCAGAAATCAATTGCAGATTACATGGTGGATGATGGTTTCCGTCTTGAAGTTGTTCATCAATTTCTGGAGTCAGATTTGGCTGATGCAGTAACAAATCATCTCAGGCTTATTCCAAGGAATGGGGAGGATAGATTAGTTTGGATCAATAATCATTACTCAACTTCTTTGGTTAAGGTCGCTTACTGTAATCTTATGAACTTCCCAATAGATGTTCACACTAGCTTATGGAAAAAAGTTTGGTCGTGGAATGGACCAGAACGAGTAAAAGTGTTTATGTGGATGACTTTGCCTTCTAAACTTTCAGTGCGCAGCAGAACCAGTAAGTGGAGCGGAGGTTCAAATGTCTGTCCCAGTTGTCCAAATCATGAGGAAACTATTATTCATGTTCTTCGTGATTGTAGACATGCTAGGAAGATTTGGCAATCTTGGTTTACAGGTTCGATACCCAATTCCTTTATGAATTCGAATTTGCAGGATTGGTTGACTTTAAATATCGATAACATGTGGTCTCTCCAATAAAGTGAAGGACTGGAGGGATATTTTCTTTACT